>NW_007726403.1:558418-602887 GCF_000696425.1 Galeopterus variegatus | reverse complement strand
TCTGTGATAGGTCCCTGTCCCTCATGGAAAGGTGTAGCCTCCACCTCCATGGGTAAGGGTTGTGCCAAAGTTTCCTCCACAGCCTCTACTGGGCCTAGCACAGCTTGCAACTCTTTGGACAGAGGACTTGTTGACACAGTGCTCCTTTGTTCTATATATGCTCCCCATGTAGACAGAGTGGGAGTCTGAGCTACACCTGTTTTAGGGCTGGTTGCCCATGTGCGCAGCCAACCTAGTATGGGATATGTTGTCCTTACTAAGACTTAGGCAGTTCCTGTGATAGCTTCAGTGGCCATCAAGGCAGAATATACAGTTGCTAGCTGTTTTTCTATTAGAGAATAGCGTACTTTAGCAGCCTTCCAGAGCTGAGACCAGAATCCGACAGGTGTTTGGAATCGGTCTTGTCTCTCCCACAAACCCCATCCTAACCCCTCTTGGGTGATATTTACATCTAATTCAAAAGGTTTAGTGGCATCAGTCACTTATAAAGCCTGTACTTGCTGTGTTACCCTTTCTGTAGCCTGGTAAACCCGCTCTACGTCCTCAGTCTAATCCCAGGGGGCTCCTTTCTTTGTTAATGCACACAGTGGGGCTGCCATTCGAGCCATATGGGGGTACAAAAGCTCTCCAATACCCCAGAAGTCCCAAATATGTCTGTAGCTGAGCTACAGTTGTGGGTTGAGGGTATGCCTCTATCTTGTCTACAATAGCTTCTGGGATGACCCTCATCTTACCTGACCAGACCACTCCTAAGAATTTGACTGACAGCCCAGGTCCTTGTATTCTGGCTGTGTTCACAGCCCACCCACATTATTCCAAATGACTTAGCAGTGTTGGAGCTGCCTGGGTTAAATCTGCAAGAGAATCAGAGGTTAGTAATACATCATCAATGTAGTGAAACATTCTAACCGTGCTGGGTCTAGTCCACTTGGCTAGGTCCCCAGCCACTAAACCATGACAGATGGTTGGGCTATGCAGATAACCTTGGGGCAATGTTCGAAAGGTCCACTTCCTCCCTTCCCAGGTGAAGGCAAACTGATCTTGGCTATCGGCCGAGATTGGAATAGAGAAGCATTTGCAAGGTCCAATACATACTGATAAGTTCCCAGCTGAGTCATCAGCTGATCCATCAAATTGTGAACCGAAGGCACAGCTGCATGCAAAGGAGGCACTACTTTCTTTAGTTCTTGATAGTCTACAGTCATTCTCCAGGTACCATCAGGTTTTTTCACTGGCCAAACTGGAGCATTAAATGGGCTATGAACTGGACGAATAATGCCCACTTTTTCTAACTCCAATATAGTGGCACCTATCTCTGCATGTCCTCCTGGTAGGCAATACTGCTTTACAATAACCACACGTCTTGGCTGGGGTAACACCTGTGGGTCATGTTTAGCATATCCCCATAACACAGGCTTTATTGTCCATATTTGTACCCAAAACTCTCCAACTGTTGTTTGCTGGTGCAAGCCATAAAGTACATCCATACCCAAGATGTACTCAGTTACTGGGGATATATATACCGTATACACATGAGGGGGCAATCATCCTCTGCTTAATGGCAGTGACACAGCTTTGACTTCAATTGTATGTCTTCCATATCCATCTATATGAACTGTGGCCCCTGGAAACTTCTCTGGATTGCCATATATCAGTCTACATTCTGAGTCTGTATCTACCAATGCCAAAACATGCTGCACATTTCTCCTCGACCAAAGTATTGCTGATGCAACATGAGGCTTCTGGTCCTCGCCTGCCCCCAAAAGATGAGTACCTTGTTCTGCTTCCTGATCAGAATGGAACAGTTCATCTGCCTCCTCAGGAGCAACAACAAAAAAAATCCTTCAAGTCCACTGAGCACACTTTGCTACCTGCTTCTGGACTTTTAATGAAACGCTGTTCAGGGCACAATTGCTGCCACAAAGCAAACAGTACTGTATTTGGCTGCTGGCCAGTTTTCTTCCTATCAGCCCCTGCTGCAAGCAAGTCAAGACACATCTGCTTACAGCTAGTCTTGCTTGGTCCCCTCAGGATAAGATCCTGATGATTTCTTGGGGGTTGGGTCTTAGCCACCTTCTGGACCCCTTTTGCTTCTCTTTTCTCCTCTACTTCACCCAGGCTGGCTATCATGGTCATTACTTCATGTATAGGATGACCAATGTATGGGGCCAGTATGGCCATCAGTGACCCAAAGGATGTTGATGGGGCATTCTGTAGTACTATGTCTCTCATGCTGCCTGTAAAGTTTTCATCATCTGGGCCACGGGTGTTCACATTAAACATGGACTGCCACATCCTTGGCTCCTGAATTATTTGAACCAAGTCAGTGTATGTTTGCCATTTACTCACAGTCTTAGGCAGTTCTCCAGCATTTGCCCACACAGTTTGGGCAGCTGCACTCGCCCAGTCCATTAAGGAGTGATTATCTGGCCCTTGTGCATATCTGTGGCTATTCAGTAGCCACTGCCTCAGGGATGGGTGTATGGTAATAGAGATCAATTTCTCCATCTCCTCATCAGAACACATCACACTATCCACTGCTAGGTCCCATAACCACTGCAGCCAAGCAGCTTGGGGCGCCCCCTGTTTCTGCCAGAACTGTCTCCCTAAGTCAACTAATTCAACCTGGGTATATGGGACATGGGTAGTGAATTCAGTCACCTGTGGATCACCTGCTGGTTGTCCACCTGGTCCTATAGGCTGCTCGTGTTTCAGTTTCTGGTGCACAACAGGACATGCCTGGAGATGCAAAGTCTCCTCCAACTCACTACTGCATTTGTCATTCTTCCAGGCGTGAGAGGCAGGGGTGCCCAGTCGCAGCACATCATCCTCTAGACAGATTATCCGTGCTTCCGACAGCTCTGCTTTCTTTAAGTCTCAATCAGTTTGTATCATAGTGAGTAGTAGCCAGGCTCTGGTCAGCAGAAAAGTGGCCACCGGGTGCCATATACTCAAGGACAGCCATATTTCCTCCCCCTCCCAAGGGGCTCTCCGAGGCTGCACTGCTTCATGGAGTGCCTGGTCTATGCTGACTTGTAGTATGGTAAGCAGCAACCAGATCCCAGTCAGCAGGAAAGTGGCCAGAGGGCAAAACATATTCAGGAGTAGCCACATTTCCTCCCTCTCCAAGGGGCTTTTGACTCCTGTACCTGCTCAAATATCCTGCCAACTACACCAATTGTAAAGCTGGGGCTCACAGACCCCTCGAGTCTGTTGCACAGACTGGGTCACAAACCCTCCACATGCAGGTCTGTGAGCTAGGTAATAGAAAAAAAAAGGTTCTTGGAGCCGTGGGTATAGAAAAATGAATGGGTTTTACTCAGATCTAGGAGCAACTGTTCTAGTGGCTTCTCTGAGAGTTCTGAGAAGCACTGTGGATCAGAGCTGTTAGTCTTTTATACCTAAGTCCATAACCCTGGACACCTGGGTGGCCATACACAACTTACGTTAAGTAGTAACAAGGAACACCTGAGGATATTTACAGCAAATGATCGGCAAGGTTCTGAACATCCGAGGGGCCCTGACATTTTCTTATTTTTCCCAACAAGGATCCTCTGTGGAGTACCTTGCTGGGGGCCTCCAGTAGGAAGAGCCCAGTAGGTCCCTAAGGAACTAAGGTGGGCACTGACACACAGGGCTCACTTATCATCAGCAAGTGCTGTCTGTGAGACTCAGGACAGCCCGGAATGCTGGGGATTCTGGGGCTGGTGCCAGGAACAGGCTGAGGGATGGGGTGTAGACTCAGGCCAGCAGGTGAGGGAGAGGAAGGGCATTCTACCCATCTGAGTTCATGGTGGACACAGGGATGCCTCAATCCAGAAATGTCCTTTGCACACTCAGAGGGGCAGGTGGACTGTCCCAGCAGCAGAAACCCCCAGGGAATCCACTCCAGCACGGAGCCATGCCAGTGGGGCCGTGCCGTGAGAACTGGGCAGACCAGAACACCTGGGTTCAGAAGAAGAACAGGATGAAAGGCAACCTTTAAACTCTATCTGTGAACGGGTGGTTTACAACTGGTGGTTTAAAGCATTCTCTGCTACAAACGTGGACAGTCTGGAACCTGAGGGAGTGGCTACAAAGCGTCTTATTCTTCTCAGTTAAGGGCCGTTGCAGTAAGTATGTGTTGTTTTTCTTTCTGGATGCAGTAGTTCCACCTGAAGACTGTTGTTCCGGAGAGAGGGACATGCAGTGATATAGCCACACACGGTCATCCTGGCCGTTTGTCTGAGTCTCTGACCACCCTCAAATATTCAAATTGTTCAACCTGAAGTTACTCTGATCAAACCTGCCAAAGGTCAGTAGTAGAGCTGAAGTGAATGTCTGCACAGTACTGTGCATGGGGCTTTTTTGTACTATGCAACTGATGCAAGCATAGAATAAATTCAATATTAATGTGGTTTTAGTCTCTTTTCTTTTGTGTACAGTGTGAAAACTGCTTTATTCCTTGCTTTCCAGCTATGGTAGTTTTTCTGGAAAGATGAATTTCCAGAGGATTTTTTAGAAAAGAGAGAGGAATGAAATTTTCTGGAAGACCTCTCCAAACCTATCACCCCTCCATGCTGACCTGAATTCCGTTAAATGCCTGTTCCTACACCAATCTGTAGCCCGTGGGAGGGGTCAGCCGCCCCTTCCCACATGAGCTGAGGTCAGTTGTTCCTGAGGCTGAAACTAGATTCCTGATCAAGCTGAGACCTGTTAGGATGGATGGAGCAGGGGCCTGCCCCTGGTAAGAAGTCAGCAAGGCCTATCACCAACCCGAAGTTCACCTGTTCCCCAGGTGGGCTAAGATGATCACCGAACACAACAGAATAGCTACTAGGGGAAAGCGACTTAATTAAAGTTTCAATTACAAATCAATGTGGCTATTCCCTTGGCAACTAAGAACAAATTTTTTGGAAAATGCTTTCACATGGAATTATTAAAATTTGGCCCCTTCTTGTGTTGGAGATAACGGGATGAAGTTAGAAGTAATTTTGCAGGGTGTTTTACATGCCTGCAGCTGGATGTGTTGGGTTGGGTGACTAATTTACTGAGGAGAAACTTCTTGCTGATGTTAATTGGTTATTGTGAGATTTCACACTCCACGGTGACCAGACTGTAAAAGCACAATTATCAAATCACTTTAAAAAATAGTCAATTCTCATTATTGTGGTACTTATGTTCTATAAAATCACCATGAACACTGAGTTAGTGAACACTGAGCTGTTGTTCCTAGGGGAATACAGGGTTAGGTTCCCGCGAGTCACTGGTCACCACATTTTTTGTCACCGAAATGCCATTTGCATTACATAGGTTCATTTGCCAACATCATTGTAAAACAAGCATCAGCGTTGAAAACCCACTCTTCCAGCTAACGCTTTTCCTGTACAACATCAGCAGATATTTAAAAATTCTTCCACAGCCTCCCGATCCACAGAGCCTGCCTCACGCGTAAGTTTTAACAGTTCCCATGCTGTGTCGCCTTCTGAAATGAGCAATCCAGGCAGCACTAGCCAGGAAGGGCTCAGCATTTTCCTGACCCTGGGTGACATGGCCACACACTTCTCTAGTGTCCAGCCCCTCTGCAATGCTGTCCACGGCACTTTTAAAATTGGCCGTCATCTCACGAATCCACAAATTTAGCAACAGTGTCTGCAGCACAATCATGAACTGCGGATGACACTTAAGCAGGTCCTGGGAGGCCCCCACGCCCATGGGCCCTCTTTCTGCACCGCGGTTCATGGAGGCTGAGCTCGCAGCCCACATGCTGCCCTGCGCCCCAGCGGAGCCTCCCTGGAGCCTGGGCTTCTCCCCGAGGCACATCACAGCTCTGTGCTTGGGACAATTCCAAATAGTGGTGTCACCACTGAAAGTATGGAAATGTGAAAAACGTGGCATAAAGATCACGAAAAAGACCCTTGTTGACAGCTGGGAACACGTGCATTGGGAGACTGGAATTTCTTACCACTCTGGCAGGTTCTTGAGTGACCACAAAAGTGCCGCGAGTATTGATTTGGGGATTAAAATTAAGTTTTATTGCCCTTTACCAATTTCTCGCTAACCTCTCTACCCCTTTCCCACCTCTAGTAACCGCAGTTCTGTTCTCTCCTTTTGAAAGTTCAACTGCTTGATGGCCTCCAGGCCAAGAAAACTGTAGCCTTGGGGTCATCGCACCTACCAGAGGTGGCAGCAGAGACTCGTGAAGCTACACAGACCTCATGGTCAGAGGCAGAGTCAACCAGGATACGGACAAAGGGCATGATGGCCTCCCACTGTCCTTTCCTTAGGTCACTGCTGTAACAAGAACAGTGCAAGGCACTTGGTAGATGCTCAGTAAATATGCGTTGAGTGAGGCAGTGGCAGCCAGAATCCTGTTCTCCTAGGCAACGGCCAGCAGGCGTATCACGGTGTGACTCAGTGTGTGCAGAGTTCAAATGCGGAGGATAGATAGTGCTTAGGAAGCCCAGGCCACAAGAGCCAGTGTGCTCAAAATGCCACTTTTAAGGACATTTCAAATCCTCTCTTCTCTGGTTGGTGGCTCCCTTCAACTGCCAAGCCGCGGTGTGATTCTAGAATCTGAGCCAGCGCCACAGGGGTGGGGAGTGTGCTGCACCCCTCCGGCCTCACTGGGGTCTGTGGGTGTCAGGTTACCAGTGAGAGGCCCCCACCCTGGTGAGCCAGGCCTGTGTGTCCGGCAGCTGCCCCCTTCCCCGCCTCAGTGACGTGCTTGGGACATGGAGACCTACCCTCCCAACCACGATCAGTGGTCTCAGCCCTAGCTACAAGTTCACATCACCAAGAGGGCTTAAAGCAATACTGACACCTATTCTGACATTTAATATGATGGAATCGTACAATACGTGACCTTTTGTGTGTGGCTTTTTTCACTTAAAATGTTTTCAAGGTTCATTCACGTCATAGCATGTATCATTGCTTCATTCCTTTTTATGGCTGAATAATCATTTCACTTTTTGCGTATACCATAATTTTGTTTATCCGTTCATTTATTGGTAGACGTCTGGGTTGTTTTCACTTCTGGGCTGTGGGGAATAGTGCCGCTATGCACGCTTACGTACAAGTACTCGTTCGAACACCTGTTCCTGATGCTGCGGGGTGCACTCATCCATCTGTGAGTGGAATCCTAGATCATGTGGTGACGATGTTTAAGAGTCTGAGAAACCGCCACACTGTTTGCCACAGGGCTGCACCATTTTACGTTCCAACCAGCGACGTAGGAGGCTTCCATTCTCCACGTGCTCACCGACGCCTGTGATTTCTGGTTTGGGTTCTTCTATAGCCGTCCCAGTGGGTGTGAAGTGGCACCTCAATGTGGTTTTGATTTGGTTTCTCTAATGATTAGTGATGTCGAGCATCTTTTCATGTGCTTATTGGCTATTTGGATGTCTTCCTTGGAGAAATATCTATTTAGATCCTTTGCCCATATTTAAATTGGGTTGTTTGTCTTTTTGTTGTTGAGTTGTAAGAGTTCTTTATACACTCTGGATACGAGACCCTTATCAGATGTGCGATTTGAAAATATTTCTCCCATGTGTAGTTGTCTTTTTACTTTATTGACAGTGTCCTCTGAAACACGAATGTTTTTAATTTTGTTGTAGTTCAGCTTATCTATTTTTTCTCTCACTGCTTGTGGTTTTGGTGTCACGTCTCAGAAACCACGGCCAAATCCAAGGCAATGACGATTTATCTCACATTTTCTTCCATGAGTTTCATAACATCATCTCTTATATTTAGGTTGTTGATCCACGTTTAGTTGATTTTTGGACATGATGTGAGGTGCGGGTCCTGCTTACTCCTTTGGGTGTGGATATCAAGTTGTCCCCGCACTTGGGGCGTTGGCTTTTGTGTCCCTCCTCTCAGGTGCTTCTGCATGCAGCCTGCAGAAGTGTGACTGACTCGTGACCACCTGGCCATTCCTGCCACCTGCCCCCTTCCCAGGACTCAGCCAGGAGTCTGTGAGGTGCTTCCCTCCCATTTCCACCCCCACGTCTCGTAGCCTCTCCCCCCACATGGAAGAAAGCCTGTTCACACCCAACTCCTGTGAATTCAGGCTTTGGAAGCAAGCTAGGATGACTTAGGGGCTCTCCCTACTTTCAGCCTAAACATCTTCCTTGAGGCAAGAGTCGTGCATTTGGCTTGGGCCCCTGCTGGCCCTGAGGTTGTCCTTTGCAGGACTCCCTCCTCACTGGCCCCCGAGCCATGGCTACTGCCTGGGCTGCCATCTGGACAGTTGCTGTGTTCTCTGGCCACATTGTATGTCTCACCCTCAGACAGGCTTCCCCCAGTTACCTACAAAGGAGTCCCCTTTCCTTCCCATGCGCCAAGCCCCCAGTCTGCATTAGCAAAGCACGGACTTATAAGAAGATTATGTGGTATAAACACTATACTTTATAGTTTCAAAATACGTTACAGTCCCGTCCACACTCTCAGCAGAATATGTGAGGTAGGTATGGGAAGTGCTAGTTCCATTTTGCAGAAGGGAAGTGGGGTTTAAACAGCTCGTTGGACCTGGGTTCCAGGTTTGCCGTCTTCCTGCTTTGTGGTAGGTAGTACACAGAGGAATCCTGTGAAGAGCTTTGGGCCCAAAGAATGCATTAATCTGAGTGTTGCTAAGTTTGGGGGAAAATCAGGCTGAAAGAGTGGGACAGCATCTCTGTGCAAAGGTGGCAGCAGACCTGCAAGGGCAGTACCTGGACCTCCTGGTGCCTTTGACTGCAACCTCCACTAGTGGCGCAATCACTTTACTTCCAGGTGCAGAAAGAGACCCCAGTTTGCAAAGCTCTGCCTGCTTCTCAGCTATGAGATATCGTCATGGACTCTACCTCCTCTGATTATGCTCAGGCTATGCTCAGGCAGCTAAACAGGCACATTGCCTAATCCTGCCTGCCTTGGCATTTACACTACAGCAGCAACTAGAGAGTTCTAGACTCACGTTCCTGTTCTTAATCCAGTGCCATGTTTCACAAGGACTGCAGATTGCATTTACAATTATTCCATCTGCTGCCTGCCTTTTTGTTGGGTTCACTTCCCCTATGCGACCAGTCTATTTTTGCTTTCCCCTAAAGAATAAAGGACTTCTCTTGACACTGGAAGGTAAATTGAGAATATCAGTTATTCCCTTGTGCAGGACTCAATGACATTTCTGGGAGCTGCTGGTCAATCCTGGGGGAACAATTAAAATCCTAGAGGGGCACCTACCTCATGCTGAAGAAATGAAAACAGACCACACCTGTTCTCTTAGGAGAAGGTGCCTCTTCCATCGGGTGGAGGAGGCATGTGCCTTGGGGTCTGGTCAGGTGGCCCAGAGTAAGCTCAATTCAACAGGCTCTACTAAGAGCTCTCCAGATTTCAGAAATGCAGTCCTTTGTAAAAATGCTACCAACTTTAGGACATGGCCATCTTTGTATGTTGCGATGTGTCTCCACCAAGGGTCTGAATCAGAACTGGCTTTGCAGATACCTGGGCCCTCCCTGGAGATTCTGATTAGTCAATCACGGATGGGGCCTGAGAAGTCCTCGCCCTAGAGAGTGTGTACAACGTGGGGGCCCCATCCCACCTCCACATGGGCTTTAGAAGACTGCGACTTAACCTTACAAACAGCCAGGTTCCTGTACCAAAAGCTACATAACAAGAACAATTAGCCTGAGTTGTGTGTTGGGTGTGCCAAGGATTCCCTGCTGGGGTCATCAATACTTCTCACATGGCTTTGAGAGGTGTTTAAACATGTTCTGGTCAATTGCTTAAAGAGGACACCGTGGAAATGGGTTACTGCTGTTCTGGGCACAAGGCAATGGGTTATATCTTGTAGCTTCATGAAGAAAGCCTCTGATTTCAGAAAGGACTATAAATAAACTATCTCAATGAATAGAACTTGCATGGTCCCATTTCTTAATGTTTTTAACCTGATTTACCTTGTGCACACAAATCAAAATTCAATGGCTGATACTTTCTTGCTTCTTTTTTATAAACATAAGATTTTTGTTTAGAACATTTTCAGTTCAAGTGACAAAATTCAACTAAAATCATATTAAGCAACAGGAACTTACTGGCTTTTAAAGTGAATAAGTATGGGTATATTTATCCTCCAGTATGACTGGTTTCTTTTCTTTTCTTTTTGAATGAACTTTTTATTTAGAATAGGTTTAATTTGGAGAGAAAAGCTGCAAAGACCATGCAGAGCTCCCGCACGCCCTGCACCCGGCTTCTCCTGCTGCAGCGAAGCCCCCCCCCCCATGTGATTTTACTTTCTATAGGTTCAGTTAGCCACAGCCAACCTCGACCTGAAATACTAAATGGAAATTTCAGAAGTTGATAATGCACAGCTTTTAAATTGCATGACGTTCTGAGTATCATGATGAAATCTCACACTGTCCCTTTCTGTCCCATCCAGGACATGAATCACCCTTTGTCCAGAGTCCCCACACTGTCTGCACTACTCTCCCCTTAGTTCCTTAGTAGCTGTCTAGGGTATCAGATAAAAAAAAAATATTGTATCTATATAGATAAAAAGACATACATTTCTACAGGGTGTGGTACTATCTGCGACTTCTGGTGTCCACTGGGGATCTTAGAACATACCCCCCGGAGGTAAGGGGGGTTACTCTATTAGCTTCTTGCATTCGTCTGGTTTGTCATGATTTATGAACTGACCCTGATATATTGTTATTAACTAGAGTCCACACTGTATTCAGATGTCCTTGTTTTTAACCTAACGTCCTTTTTCTGTCCGAGAATCCTTCCAGGAGACCACATTATGTTTGTCCTGTCTCCTTAGGCTCCTCTTGGCTATGACAGTTTCTCATATTTCCTTGTTTTTGATGACCTTGACAGTTTTGAGGATTACTGGGCAAGTGTTTCGTTGAGTCTGTTAGACATTTTTCTTGTGATGAGATTGGGGTTATGGGTTTCCAGGAGGAGGAAGACCACAGGAAAAGAGCCACCGTACTGCACATTGGTCACCTGGCTGAGGTGGTGTTTGCCAGGTTTCTCCACTGTATTTTTTTTTACTCATAGTGTACAAATTAAACGACTAGTTTCTGAAGCTCAGATAATGTCATCACAACTCTGTCCTTGCATCTCTCATGTCCTCTTTCCCCTGGGCTGGCTCCATTCTCACATGGGCTGTCTTTGCACGGTGGTGGCGATAGCTCCTAGCAGAGAAAAGTGAGGATCATTTCAGTGATATCTGTTAAAAAAAAAGTGCCCTGTGATGGCTTCATTAGCCTGGCTGGGGTCACATACCTGCCCATGACCCATCCCAGGGTGGGATTAGGTCACGTGCTCACTCGAGAGGTGGGGGCTGGGCCGGCACCAAACCGAGGCTGATCTGAGGGGAGGGAGAAGATGACTAGGAGCAGACGCCTGCCAGGCCTCGGCACAGCAAAGCCACCAACACATGTTAACCGAGGGCCGAAGAAGCCGCGTTTTAGAAAGGGGAGGAAGGAAGGAAGAGGATGTAAAACATTGAAATACAGAACTTTCAAGTATTTTCTGTCTTGTGTGGGAATCTCAAAAGGACTGCATGAACGTCACTGTGAAAAGGACGTTCTGCATGAACGTCACTGTGCTTTTTTGAAACGTGAGCCCAAGCCCTTGCAGTAGGTACGTGCTCATGATTCGGCCCCGGGTGACACCTGGCTGCACACACCTACCTGACCTGCTGGCCTCCCATGCAGGGGACTTTGCAGCCCCTCATCGAGTGTGTGCACTGGAGGGAGAAAGCCTGAGCTTGTAGACGATCTGCTTCACCACAGCTCTCCGAGACCCGAAGGTTGATCCTGAAGGATTTTGACCAGCACGATGTCAGGTAGTCTGGTTCTAAAGCTCTTCCATGAAAGGGCGGTCACTGCTATCCCTGTGACCCAATGGCCTCCCCTTGCCCTGACCTCTCTGTGCTAAAACAGTCAAAGCGTCTTCTGGGGGGAAAGGACCACCCATACGTGCAAGGACATGAGTCTACTGAACTGAACCAACTACTGATGGGCGCGCCCTTCCTTGAGGGCCAGGCTCAGGTCTTCTGTACCTTTCTGACATGCAGCCTGGCTTAGCATGGGCTCCAGAGACTGAAACCGGGCTGTGTGGCATCACAGCAGGTTGGGGGAACTGCATGGGAGTCCAGAATCAGACTCAGGGCTATGGTTTATGACAAATTCAGCATGCTGGATCAGCAGGGACAACTGACACAGGAGGAGCTCAGTTTCCCTGGGCTCGGGTTTCAGGACACATCTCTGGGTTTTAAGCTACTCACTGGGGTCTCAGGCCCCTCCTCTGAGCTCTCCCCTGGGGGAAAGTTACTGTTGCCAGTTAGGCCTATTTTCAGCACCAACCCAGGAAAATGAGACCACAGGGGTCTGGCCTATGCAAATCCAGTGGCTGGGCACACTCAGGAGAGAAGGGTCATATAACCCTGGTAGCTGAATGACCTTCCACTAGAGCTGCTGGAGAGCACAGAATGTTCTTGAATGTGTCTGGTGCATGTGACAGGATTTTTTTTTTTTTCCTTTTTTTGTGTCCGGCAACGGATCGCAACCCTCAGTGTCGCGCCCGTACCGGACCGGGACCGGCAATGGGATCACAACCCTCGGTGTTGCGCCCGCACCTCGCTCAGCCAGTGAGCGGGAACCGGTCTGTATGTGGGATCCAAACCCTCGGCTGGAGTGCCGCCGCACTCCCAAGCGGCGCACTGTAGCAGTGCGCCACCGGGCCGGCCCATGTGACAGATTTGACCAATGAACCTACTCCAAGAAGAGACCACCTGAGCATGTGCAAGACTGTGTTACACGACTGGGAACCACCTCCTTCATTGAATATGCATCAGATGGAGACGCTATAAAAGCCGAATCGCAGCAGAAGGTGGGGCCGTTGCTCACTCTCTGTAGCCGCCTGCACTCTGTACTGAGCTTTGTGTATGTTTTTCTTGCTTTGTGTTAAACCTGCAGGGGGCCCTGCTCAGACTCTGGAGCTGGGCCACACTCTGTGGAACCTGCATTTCTTGTGTGTTATATTAAACCTGTTCTCACCGTCTACTGTGGCTCTGCCTGTGAAGTCTTTCCTGTGGCGGAGTCAAGAACCTAGTAAGAGGACGGGGTGGGCTGAGGCCTGCTATCGGGCCCTCTGACGTCACTTCTACCTTTCCATTTAGGCAAAAAACCAAATTAGATTATGGCCTCTTTCTCCATATATATGTTTATATATACGGAAGACTTGGTGAACATGGATTCGAGGACAGAAACCATTCAAAAATGGATAGAACCACACAAAATATAACTTTTATGTGCTGACGGGCATCATAAACAAAACGAATAGCTACCACTCCTGAATTCTAAGAAGTCTTTATATGGTCAGAAAATGGCCCCTTTGTCATACACCCAAATATTTTCCATGGCCTGTTGTTTTATTTCTCCCCTTGAAAAGCAACACTTCTACTTTGTGGTTTTTATTCTTATTTATCTTATTGCTGTTGCGTGATCATAAAGAATCCCTTCGAACCCTTGCACCCATTTGGCAGGGAACCCTCTCACTTCACGCTAAACAGCAGAGACCTTGTTGGACGATGACACAGCCGAGAGATGGCACGGCTGTAACGTGGGGTGCTTGACAGCCTCTGCCATTGAGAAGAGTGGGACGGATCTGGAACTGGAAAGGATTTCTGTGTTGCACTGTTATGTGAAAATGGAAATGTGCACAGAAAACAGGTTATGCAACCTTCTGTGAAACGACGTGTACGGCCCTCCGGTGAATGCGTGTACCAATGACTCGGCATGTGGATCCTAGCTCGTGCAGCCCTGGAGGAAGGGGGGTGCAGTGCACAGCTAGGGACCACACGGTCACCAGGAGACATTGCGAGGGCATCGAGAGGAGGAGAAAGGTGGTTTTCATGATAGAGAAAACCCTGCTTGTATTTATGTGAGATTTTATTTATGGAGAATTAAGAAAAACTGGATATGAGACAAGAGTTGTCGATGTTTGAAAGGCAGGTCACCAAAATATCAGTGATGGTTATCAGGCACCTGGAATTTTGATCAGTCGTTTTTCTCTTTGTCTAGGTTTCATATGTATATAATCAGCATGTAAGGTTACCTGGGGTTTGCAAAGGTTTAGGGGGAGAGGTACTTTTGTACACTAACAATGAAAATATAAATTTGTATCTATATTTGTAATGTGTGTCCAAACACATAGAATATGAGCTTATCCTCAATAAACAATTAGACCTGTCTATAGCAGCTTTATTAAACTTATACGAATAAATTGGAAATAATTTAAATATTCAGCAAATAGGGTGATGGGGTTTGGATGTTACTGTCCTCCCAGAACTCATATGGAAATCTAATCCCCAATGTGGCAGGGCTGGAAGCTGTTTGAGTCATGGGGGCGGATCCCTCATAAATGGATTCATGCTCTCCCTGGGGGTTGGGGATAGTGGGTGAGATCTTGCTCTATTAGTTCCTGCGAGAGCTTGTTGTTTATAGGACCCTGGCACCTCCTCTCTGTCTCTCTCTTGCTTCCTCTTGCCATGTGACCTGCCACTTTCCACCATGAGTAGAAGCAGCCTGAGGCCCATGCCAGATGCAGCTGTCCCAGAATCGCAAGCCAAATAAACCTCTGTTCTTTATAAATTACCCAGTCTCAGGTATTCTGTTATAGCAACACAAAATGGACTGATACACAGGGGATTGATTAAATTATGACATATTTTTTAAATTCTATTAAGCTTCTAAACAATTATTTTGGGTTATATTTCTAACATATATATTTAAGATAGCAACTTTTGTTTGAAAAATAAATAACAAAAACCAACAAAAAACCAGAAACTATGTGGAAGTCCAATATAAAAAACAGCCAAGAGTGGAGCTGCTGTGCCTGGGACTGGGGGGCCCAGAGCTCTGTATCTCCCCTCTTCTCAGTGCCCCTCTGCAAGCAGCTCCTACAGAGGGAAACTTGCAAACAGCAGACAAAGATGATATTCAATGCTGTACCCCACAGATACATACAGCCAATTATGTCTCAATAAGCACATTTTTTAAATGAAATAAAAAACAAAGATAAGTATTTATTGGCATGAGGTGATGTTCACAATGTAACATGTAAAAATGAAGATAAAATATCATTATATTATGTTCCTTTTTGTAGCAAATATGCATATATTGAGTATTTTTATTTTAACAAGGGTGGAAGAATATATACCAGAAAGTTAAAAGTAGTTATTTCTATTTTTATGGGCATTAAAACAAAATTTTAAATGTCTGTATTTTGTACAATAAATATTAATGGATTTTTGTATGAACGTTTAAGTCCATTAAAACTCTTTTCCTTGTTAAAAGTTGGCCTTGCCAACAAAAATAGATCCCTTTCTTCAGGGGTCCCCATATCCTCAGGAAACTCATGATCCACTGTCATGTCACTGTTGAACACATCCTCGGGTGCTGTACAAAGACCCCTTCCCAACCCGCACAGAAACTCCACAACAGCAGGAGCTGGAAGAAGGATGCAAAAACAACAAAAAGAAATTCGGGCTACCTTGTGTCACCAAGCATAGACGAATAGCACTGACCTGCGTTAGAGAAAATTGCTCATGAGCCTGTTACTTAAATCTGATCACATACAGGGAGCATAATAAAATAAACACAGAGCTAGGAATAAATTCTTGGTGTTTCTGGCTCTTTCAACAACCAGAACATAAAAGTAGGATCAGGTTCAATGCCATCTTTACTTTGTTTCTAAGTAATTTTGATTTTGGAAGCATTTGCTGTGAAGAGATTGTGTGGAGGGCTCTGGCCTCAGCTTGGGGGACAGAGGGAAACGAGAGTGAAGGTCACGGGTGAGTGAACGGGGGTCTCATGAGGCTGAGGGATTGCTGGTGGGGAGCTTGAAAGAAAGGTTTCAGGTGCAACTATGTTCCTAGTGGTCAGGGCATGATCATGGGAGTGAGGTCAATGGTGGGCTGGGGGCAAAGTCATCAGAGGTCAGGACATTGAGAGGAGAGGCAAGGGGGATCCATGCACATGCTGAAGGCCTTTGTAGGCGGTGACAAGCTGGAGCAGCCACCACTGGTGCTGAAGCCATGGGTGACTGCGGGGCTCAGGAAATGGAAACGGTGAGGGCTGCACTTCACAGAGAGGGGGTTTCTGTAGGAGGAGGACTGGGACCTGCAGCTGGGGTGTGAGGGAGAAACAGCTGCCACTCAAAGGTGCAGGGGAGCCAGGGACAGCAGGGAACAGCAGGCATCGGGTAAGGAGGTAAAATATCCCGTTTGCCTGAAATTGAAGTGATGACTTTGTCATTCTTGGAGTCCACATTTAATGCTCATCTAATGCAGTCATTGAAACCAGGAGCAGAAAAGTTCTGTCCTCCTCATCACTACCCCTATTTGCAATGAAAGGTGCATTGGTTTAGGAAGGAAATAAGAGACTGGACAGCGGCCCCCACCCCTCCAGCTGGCCTTTACTCCACCTGTGGGGCGGGGACTCGGTTCTCCATAGCCTCTACCACCTGGGTGGCCTCCTGTTGGGGAAAGAGGAATCAGAAACAGGTGCATGAATGCCGGTGAGCTCCAATGATCCAAAACATGCTCACATAAAACGCTTAATGATTATCATGGGGATGAAAATACATGTAGCAGATAAGACTTCCTCACCATAAGCGATTTAAGAAAAGAAGCATTTTTAATTTTTAAAATCAGTTTAGGTGCAACTCCAAACCTCTGCTACCACAGGGTGGTGGGAAATTCAACCTGTCATTTTTCCTGTTCCTTTTTCCTCATGACCACACCTGAGTCACACAAAGGATCCCTGAATGGAGCAATTAGATACACACACCACACATGCACATGTGAGCACACACATATGCACACATGCACATGCACACATATACACACATGCACGGGTGTGCACACAAACACAACCACCCTGAAATGCACATGCACACACATACACGTGAACATGCCACATGTGCACACACAGGCACATGCACAGGCACATACATGTGCGTGAGTGCAAGCACACACACACAAGTGGATGCTGTGTGCACCGTCCACCCTCCCCCATCTGCCCCCAACTAGGACTGAAGTGCTCAGTCTCCACTGGCTGGCACTGGGAGTGATGCCTCCGGAGGCTCCCAGCTGAGTTTCTCTGGGGCTGGCTCTGCCCGGCCAGTGGTCATGCCCCTTCCTAGCAGCTGTCGGACTGACTGGTCAATGTAGAGTGTGAAGATGGGGGACAGTCGGTCCACAAGCCCACCCTCACTGCTGACACCCACTGTGAGTTCAGGGGTCCCTGAGACCTTCCTTAATTTGATCATTTGCTAGGAGGACTCGTGGAACTCCCTTAAAACTGTTTTACTCATGGCCATGGTTTATTACAGTGAAAGGAAACAGATGAAAACCAGCTAAGGGCAGCAGCGCACAGGGCAGGGTCTAGGAAGGGCCCAAGCATGGAGCTTCCGGCTGTCCCTCCCATGGAGTTGTGTGCACAACACGTACTTCTCCCACTGGCATGTGTGGCCACATGCATGGAGCACTGGCAGCCAGGGAGGTTCACCTGATGTTTGGTGTCCACAGATATGGTTGACCACCCATGGGGCTGACCTTCAGTCTTCAGCCCCTGTGTGACCCAAGGCCCCCACCATAAATCACAGTGTTAGCATACACCAGCTGCATGGCCACGGTCCCTACTAAATAAAGACGTTCTATCAGGCAGGACAATCCAAGGGTCTAAAGATCACCTCCCAGGAGCTGAGGGTGAAGCCAGACCTCTCATTAAATTCTTACTGCACTAGAGTAGAAAGTTCTGCCAACCCACCACGTCCCCAAGTCAGGACAGCTCTGCAGGGCCATCTGGATCCAGAGCACCCTGCAGAGTCGGCTGGACCTTTGTTGAGACCACCTTGCAGCTCACCTCCTACCTCTGCAACTTGCCTCCTTCTCTCCTCTGCAGGTGTTCATCCCAAGGGCACACCCCCGTCGATGCCCCACACGCTAATCTCCATCCATCCCCAAGAACCGCAACCTGTGGCACCCACAGCACGCATGTCATAAAGAAACCCTTATGCTTGTGTAAAAAGAAGCACTTAAGAATGTTTCTTGCACATAAGAACGTTACCTCACCTGGTACTAGTAAGAAACTATAAAAATCTTGCTGTCAATAGGAGAAAGGATACATGAATTGTGGAACAGCCATCCACATGGCAGAGCCCTTCACAGCCATTAAATGAATGAGCTTGCTCTATGTCTGGTAATACAACTAAGCCTTAAACTTAATGTTGAGAGAAAAACAAACAAATCACAGGAAGGTAGTCTCATTGTACTGTGTGCATAAATTATTAAACCCAAAGCTATACCCTGTATTAATAGAACATACATATTTATGAAAAACTCCAAAGGAAACATGGCATAATATTGACATTTGTTAAATCTGGGTAGCTAAAATCCCTTGGTGGTCTGTGGATGCTTGTTTTACTATTCCTGTCATTATTATTAACTGTTCATTACTGTTTTTTTCAGCTTAAGGTCCAGGCATCTTTTGTAGTTCCAGTGCACGGTCGCTCTGCCCTCTGTCCCTATTCCCTGCCTGTGAGAGGCGCGTGTCTTTGGATCAGCTGCCGCTGTGCGTCTGCACCTCTGTTGGGCTGCAGGATTCTTTGGTGAGCCCTGGGGCCTGGCCCCACAACACACCCCCAGATAGCCCCTGGGAGCACCCATGGGCAGTCCTTTTATCTGAGGACCCCTAACTCCAGTTTGGGCTGGAGATGCTGGGCAAGCAGTAGCCACCTCTCCACAGTGCAGGTGGGTAGCAGGCAGCATAGCTGGGGCGTGGGGTGTAGCAAGGGCTGAGGGCCAGGGACACATGGGCCACGTGGGGGTGGCACATAGGGACTCCAGTTTCCAGGTGGAGATGACTGCACAAAGGTTTTTGCCAGGCCGAGGTGAGGCTGCGAGGTCACAGAGGAACCACATCCTAGGCCACAGCGAGGACCAGCCCCACTGGAGGTCCTGACACCCGTGGGGCAGAACCTCTCCCAGGCCAGGAGCTTCCTCGTTACAATGTGCCATCAGCTCCCTCTACCAGGAAAGTTTGACATCGTGCTCACTTTAAAGGAGAAACACTCCAAGGAATTCCAGTGTTTAGCACGGAGTATATATTGAAGGGTGGTTTGGAGCTGAGAAGCAATACGTTGACAACAGACCCAGGAAGTGAGCTTAAGTTGCAACCTGAAGACCAGCATTGGTACCAAGAGCCATTTTTACTTGTTTTAGGGGGAATTTTCTTTATCCTCTTTCCATTTTTCCGTTGGTCATTGACCTTTCTCTGTATCAGTTTGAAGGCTCCATCCATCACAGAACATAGAGAAAGAAATTCTCAAGCCAACCTTTCCAGCCTTAATCCAAAATCAGGTGCTAATCACAGATCCAGCGGACAAAATGTCAATTCCTGACATTTCTGAATTCAAGTCCACCTTCTCGAGGCTCACTGAGAGTTGTTTTGTCCAGTGAAGACAAGCTGACCATCAGTCCTGCCAGGGAAACGCGGGAGAGACATCACGGCTCCCGTCCTGACAGACTGGGGTCCAACGTTGTGCAGAATTTGCCCACATCTGCCAAGGCAGGCCGAGCCCTGACCTAGGCACACGGCAGCGAGTGTTGAGGCTTTATTTGTGCTGGGGCACAATGGCTAATGCAACCTCTCCAGGCACAATTCGGGAGCCACCTGCTTCTTTTTGTCATTATTCGGTAGTTTCTTGCCCCTTCCTTTGTTCAGGAACATCTGTTCCATGCAAATACAATGTAACTTTTATTCATTTCTATTGAGCCTGTGGCATTTGACGTTACAAGCAATGTCTGAACATCAGAGATACAGATACGCACACATTTCTTCATTAACCCTTCATTCCGGAGCAAGCTGGGCGGTCTCGAGCAGGAGGCTGTGATGCCCAAGAGGGATAATTCCAATGACAATCTACTTGTCTAGAAATAAAAGTGACATAGGACATAAGCCGTGATTCACAGACTGGTGATAGTGATAAGCTGGAAACATCTGTCAATGGAGAGTGTGTAAATGAATTGTGGGACAGTCGTACTTCGTGGCCATTAAAATGGAGGCACTCGTTCTGTGCCTGACAATAAGATTAAATATTGAAGTGAACAGGGAAAGTTCTATCTTTGATAAACTCCAGCTACCTTTGTAAATGAATACATGGGTATTTCACTCAAAGCAGTCATCCCATTACAAACAGGGGTACATGGCATACAATTTACGCTGATGTGCACCTTACGTCTTTTCTTTCTTATTGCTTACTATATTATGGTGCTCTCTCCCCATCAGCACACGAGAATGTCTTCACTGTGTGTGAGTGAGCGTGCACAGGGGGGTATTCCATGCTATAAGGTTATTGCTTCTATTGATGTGTATTTATGTTGTTTCTAATCCTTTGCAGTTAAAACCAGTAATATAATAAATAACCTACGATTCCTAGAAGTAGCATTCTTAGGTCAAAGAGTATGATTTATAATTTTAATAAATGTGCTGGTCTTCACAGAGCTGCACCGGTTTACAATCCTACAATAATGCAGGAGGCAGAGTTTAGCCAGTGGAGTAGTCACTGGGCTTCATGGAGCTGTCGAACTTTCAGATTTCTGTCAATTTGAGAGGTGGAAAATGAAACCTCAGTGTAATTTTATTTGCATTTCTTGGTATAAGTGAGGTTGAGCATCTTTTCCTACTTTAAGTGCCTTTTTAATTCCTTTCCTGTGAATTTTCCTTATTCTTTTCTCATTTTTCTATTGTCATGGGTCTCTGTATCAAGACCTCTTTACATGTTAAGAAAATTAACCCTTTGGAAAATTACTAGCAAGTGTTCTTTCCCACTTTATTTATCTTTTGACTCTGAATGGCAAAAATACCACAAGCAGTCAAATTTATTAATGTTTAATTTTATGCCTTCTGGGGCTTATGTTTTACAGTAAAGCTCCAGGCTATAAAAGAGTCTTATAGCACATGAGAGTTATATTGTTGCACTTAGGTATTAAATCCATTTGAAATTTATTCTGGAATTAGGCATGACATGCGAATCTAACTTGTTTACAGATGTCCACCTATTTTTCCACTGTGGTTGCTTTAAAATATCGCCACATGGAGCACAGAAGAATTTTTTAGGGCGGTGGAACCACTTTCTATACAGTAATGGTGGTAACATGTCAAAAACCCATAAAATGTACGAAACCAAGAGTGCACACTAATGTAAACCACAGATTTTGTGTAGTTATGATGTGTAATGCAGATTCATCCATTGCAACAAACATGCCGCTCTGCTGGGGATGTTAATAATTCAGGAGGTACATGGAAATCTCTGCACATCCCAGATTCATCCATTGCAACAAACATGCCGCTCTGCTGGGGATGTTAATAATTCAGGAGGTACAGAAAAATCTCAATTTTTCTGTGAACCTAAAACTGCCCTAAAAACTTAAGTCTTTTCAAAAAGAATGTAAAATATAACATTAATAATTTTATATTAATTACATATTGGAATGGTAGTATTTTGAATATTTTGAATTAAATAAAATATGTTGTTAAAATTTTTAAAAATGCATAGCCACAAATTCTTTGACACTCCTCCCTTCAAAAAGTGAAGGCTAATTCCTCTGCCCTTGATGACAGGTCAGCCTTAGTGAATAGATGTGGCAGAGTAATGGAGTGGGACTTCTGAGCCCAGGTTGTACAGGGATTGCAGCTTCTGCCTTGCTCGTGTAGGTCGTCACTCTGGGAGATGCCAGCCGCCATGTTGTGAGGATGCCCAAGCAGCCTTGGGGAGAAGCCTCGCAGACAGGAACAGAGGCCTCCACCAACAGCCAGCCATCAACTCAGCATGCGTGTCAAGTGAGCGCCTTGGAAGCAGATCCTCCAGCCCCAGTCACCAGACAGCTGAAGCCCTGGCCGAAATCTTAACTGAACCCCACAGAAGACCCTGAGTCAGAGCCACCCAGCTAAGTCATTGGTGAATTTCTGAGTCACATACAGAAACTGTGCAAGACAATATGTGTTTATTGTGGACTTACGACACTAATTTTGGGATAGTTTGTTATGAAGCAATAGATAACTAATTTTCCAAATTAGTAGGTTAAATCTACTGCATACACTTTGTTTTACCTAGTTGTATAGTTAGCATAAAATAGAACTCGTATTTTAACAAATGTTTTTCTGACGTCATTGTAATTATTTCCTTGCTCTAGGTTTCCAGGAGTGGGATTCCTATGTCAAACTATTTGAATATTTTATGGACTACTGTATATCATTTGAATACTCAAATATATTTTTTTCTGTGCATTGATTGCATAAAGTGTTCTCTCTTTTCCAAAGCAATGGCCTCGTATTTCATATTTGTTTCCCTTCTGTGATGACCTCTGCAGAGATGACAAATATTGTCCAAATAGCTACCAGTGTCAGGTAGGAAGATATGTCCTGTGGGTTAGTCCGCCATCAGTGTCACTGTGTTTTTATACCACCCGTTCACACATCCTTCACTGAGTTCTTCCCTTCACAGAATCACTAGTGAATGTTCCCTCAGCTCTAAAACCATACAATTCCACCACTAAAGTTTACTTTTCTCTTTCCATACTGACTTTTCAGTTGCTCAGTCTCAAATTACAAGATGTTTGACTCAAGTTTTCAAGTGGGAGCATGCACAAGAAATCGCAGCTACCGGCGATTTGAACAGATGTCACAGCATCAGATGACACAGGGGCATCAGCCTGGCCCTGTGACAGGTCCTGTAAGAGATTCTACTCACATTAAACACAGCACAGCTCCTGTCAGTGAGTTCCAGGGCCCAACAAGTTCTTTCCCACTAGAGAATCTTGCAGTTTTGAGTAGTTTCAGTAAGTGGAAATTTCCCTTCCTTGGGGCTTTTGGCATAATGGACGACGTGCTCAAGGATTACCAGTCAAGTCCTACAGTGTCCTGTTGCTGTTTTTCTGTTTATGTGTTGCTCTTCCTCTGTGTGAGGCTGAGAGCAGAGAAATTCTAAATGGGCAAAGTGTGGAGGAGGGAGAGAGAAGAAGCATCTTGCATCTGTGGTTTCCCTCCTTTCATCCTCAGCACCATTCTGTGAGCTACGTTGTTCTCATTTTGTGTACAAGGGAACAGGCTCAGAGAGGTCAACCAACGTGGCCAAGGTCACGCAGCTAGGATGCAGCACGGCCAGAATGCAAACGCAAGCCTGCCTGAGTCCCAGCCTGTGCACTTCCCACTGTGCCGGAATCAGTGACCGTGCCCAGGCCCGGGCGCAGGAGACTGGCAAGGCTCAGAGAGGTCAACCAACGTGGCCAAGGTCACGCAGCTAGGATGCAGCACGGCCAGAAGGCAAACGCAAGCCTGCCTGAGTCCCAGCCTGTGCACTTCCCACTGTGCCGGAATCAGTGACCGTGCCCACGCCCGGGCGCAGGAGACTGGCAACTCCACTCAGCGCCTGACAGAAAGAAGTCTGCAGATCGTACCGCTCTCTACAGCTTCCTTCAGTGGTGGGTCTCAGATCCCCAGTTAGCTTTATGTTAATACTATTCCAAAAACATGACAATTTCAAAACAGGGCTGGAAGGCTACCTCAGTTGGTTAGAGTATGGTGTTGTCACACCAAGGGCAGGGGGTCGGATTCCCACACCAGCCAGCTGCAACACACAAAACAAAACAAAACAAACAAAAAAAGTAAGTAACCCTCATCCTTAGACTGAGTTTCTCATCCATAAAGTAATAACCATATTTTTATGAAAATCGTAATAAAATGCTGGTGTCTATCCAGAGCCTTTTGTGTGTTGGGCACAGTACTGGGCATTCTGCACAGATCACCTCAGTCCTTGTCATAACCCCCAGAGGTAGGTGGTGGTGGTCTCATTTTAAAGAGAAGAGAAGAGAGGCTCAGCGTGTACAAGATCATACAGCAGGTAAACAGCAAAGCTCAGTGTGTTAGTTATCTACTGCTGGATAACAAAACACCCCAGCCTGAGAGGTGGAAATAGCAGATTATCTCACAACTTTTGCAAGTCAGGAATCTGGGAGTCTCTGGGCTGAGTGGTTCTGGCTCAGGGTCTCTCCTGAGGCTGGGGTTGGCTGGAACATCTTAAGTTTTAAGAAGGGGAGGAACCGCTTCCGAGCTCATTCAGGTGGCTGTTGGCAAGCCCCAAAAGACCCACTTCCAACTTCACCCACGGATAGCATGGCAGCTGGCTTCCCCCTGCACAAGCAGGCCAGAGAGAGTGAAGTTTCTAACCGCTCAGCCAGTCTTTTTATAACCTAACATGGGACATGACATCCCACCATTCATGCCTTCCTCTCTTCAATAGAATCGAGTCAGTAAGTCTGACCCACACTCAAGGAGGTGGGATCACACGAGGGTGTGAATTCCAGGCAGGGGTCACTAGAGCCACCTTAGAGGTTGCCCACCATGTGTGGCAACTCATAATCCCACGATAACAATGTCCCAGTTTTTTCTGAAAACCATCCTCCCGGCAGTCCAGACTGAAAGTTTCATATGTTAAATCTCTTGCAAAGTTGTTGACTTCCTTTTCTTTATTTTAAGATACTGGCATTTTCATAAAGAAACTGTGAATCTTAGCTAAATGGAGCCCTTTGGGGTTAAGCTTTACCTGCAAAGTTAGAACACCTGTGGTCTCCCTCTAACGAAACACTAGAAAAACTGCAGACTGGTTCTGCGATGTTTGAATTGCTAAAGTCAACATTCTGAACACTTCCACCTGGCAAGAACGACAAATGGGGTCACCTTGCAGCATCAATCCTGTCCGAAGCATTATCTGAGCGAATCTGCATTTACTCAGTGCTGAGCTTCCTGTTGGTTTCCACCAAAGAAAACTATATTCTGCCCAGGGAGCCCTCGTGCGGGGAGCGGTACTGGCCTTCGTCCTTGCCTGCAAGCAGGAACTGGTGGAACAGGAGGCCTGCTCACCTTTTTGCAGAATCTTTTCTTAGCACATAAGGAAGTGAGTTATGCCAAGTTTTGAAAGAGCTAATTCCTGTCAACCTAATACTCGTATCTCCTTTCATTATTTTATGTCTATACTCCATCTTTCCCCCCAAAGAGGCTGTAATGGGGGTTCTGCTCCATTCCTTTTACTTTGACAACCACAACATTACCTAAGAATTCTTTATTCCTGTCTCAAAGGATGGGAGGGAGTGACTAGCTACCAACCCCCTGAGCAACGGAAGCCAGTACCCCTTGGAAAGGAGCCCTGAGGCATCTGATTATTTTTACCATGTTTTAAAGGCCTTGGGGGGGAATGCTGTATAGCTCGGCCTCGATGTATTATGTTGTCATTATAATAAAGTTGATTAAATGTGTTCCTCAAACGGAAAACTTTCTTGTTTGGGACCTGAAGAGGTTTTGCTGCATTTGCTCACAGAAAATAAGGGAGAAAAGAGGAAGAAATGCCCAACACCATGGGCCCTGAGGTCCTCGTCTCCTGCACTGTGTTCTGCTCTGCACGGTGGCAGCGTGTGCTGGGGCCTCATTCTACACGAACGCCATGAGCCTTCCTGCACCATGACTGTGCCTTCTGACCTTCCCAAGAGAGTTTTAATCCTCTGTGTTTGTGTGTGTGTTTGTGTGTGTGTGTGCATGTGCGTGTGCGTGTGCACGCGCACGTGTGTGCGTACGTGTGTGCGTGTGTGTGTGCACGTGCGTGTGTCTGCGCGTGTGCGCGTGTGTGTGTGTGTGCGTGTGTGTGTGCGCTGCACTGTGTTCTGCTCTGCACGGTGGCAGCGTGTGCTGGGGCCTCATTCTACACGAACGCCGTGAGCCTTCCTGCACCATGACTGTGCCTTCTGACCTTCCCAAGAGAGTTTTAATCCTCTGTGTTTGTGTGTGTGTGCGTGTGTGTGCATGTGTGTGTGTGTGCGTGTGTGTGCATGTGCGTGCGCGTGTGTGTGCGTGTGTAAGCATGCGTGCGCGCGCGTGTGTGTGCACGCGTGCGTGTGCATGTGCGTGTGTGCGTGTGTGTGTGTGCTTCTTATGGGCAAAGGCTATGCCCACAGCCTGGAACTTATTCGTGTGCACTCTGAGACATGAGGACCTTCAGCTCTGCACCAGGACTGGAGCGACTGAATAAAACGTGAGGAGAGGGTGGCCACAGGACAAGGCCACTGCCCTGCACCTTCCTGTTGATTAACCCACCCCAACCTCTTCGCTGCTGGTACCAGTGCAGCCTGCGTGTCGCGAGCAGGCTATGCCCACAGCCTGGAACTTATTCGTGTGCACTCTGAGACATGAGGACCTTCAGCTCCGCACGAGGACTGGAGCGACTGAATAAAACGTGAGGAGAGGGTGGCCACAGGACGAGGCCACTGCCCTGCACCTTCCTGTTGATTAACCCACCCCGACCTCTTCGCTGCTGGTACCAGTGCAGCCTGCGTGTCGCGAGCCATTGTCAGCACCTCCCTGAGGTGGGGACCTCACATCTCAGCAGAGGCCACTGGAGCACGTTGCCATGGCAGCTGCACAGGTGGCGTCACCCAGCAGAGGCAGCCCAGAGCCTGTGCCACGGATGAGCCCGGATCCCGGCCACGCACATCTCTCTGAGGCTCACCTTCTGAACAGAGAATGAAGTGCTCTGTGGTTTTGGGGGCTTAAAAGACCTACCCTACTTTTGCACCCCTGAACCTCACCCTCGGGAGCCATGAGGCTCCATTGGATCAGGTCCCCTGCTGGACAGAAATTTTTGTTACTTGTTTCCTAAATCTTTGGGTTCTGATCATCTTTATTTTTTCTTTTATGGTGGTCTATCGGTATTCCCACAATCCACTCCCTATTAATCAATTCAAATAAAGAAATTAATAAATCATGTAGCTACACGTGATTACGTGTTTGTAGCATCATATATGTTTATTTTGAAGCTGTCGTGACAATGTTGCTTGTCTTCCGAGCAGTCTCCGTCTGTCCTCTGCCTGTCTGTGTCCCCAGCGCCCGCATCCTCTCCCCACCCCTGGCACACATCGCAGAGCCCGCGCCGCCCGTGGAGCGAGGCTGCCCAGGGCTGACGTAACTCAAGGAGGAAGCGGAGCCAAGAGAGAAACATCTGGGACATTCCCGAAGCCTGTGGGTCCACACCTGCTGAAGCCAACCCCAGCCTCGGACCTTCCGTGCGGTCACAAATTCTTCCTTGAATTCGTTTGCGTTAATTTGCTGTCATTTGTAACCTAAGTAGCCTCAACTTACGAACTGGGGGAGGATGCTTTGCTTGGCTACACAACCCAATCTTGTAGGAGGTTGTGGCACCCAAACCTCGCTTGTACGGACAAGGTGACGCACCCGAGACTGACGGCTGCCCGACTCCTCACCTTAGGTCCTCGGGGATGTCCGAGGCTGGCCCGTCTTCCTCAGCATCCTGGATCACTGAAGGATGTGTGTCCCTGCGTGGGTCTCAGGCCTCCCTGGTGGCATCAGCTCCGCGCTGCCACGGGAGTCTGCTCCAGCCCTGGCCTCGCCCTCACCTGGAACTTCTCTTTGCTGCTTCAGAGGTGGCAGCTGTCCTGAAGAGGGTCCTCGCCCCTTCCTGCTGTGCGTTCCCTCTTCAGTCCCCTGTTCCCGCGCCCCCATGGCCCTGCGCTCTCGGAGCATATATTCTAATGAGCAAAATAGGTATTAAACGATCAACATTTTCCTTCTACAGCACCAACTGGCCCAGAAGCACGCTTTCTCCTACTGAGGTGGCCGCTGTGGGGGTGTCGCTGTGCTCTGATGGGGACAGTTTTGACGGTGATCGTAGGCAGCGTCTTTTCCCCTGCGCTGATCCAGACTGACCCACATGCGTCCATCCTTGTCCACCTTCCCCAAATCAGAAGTGACAGCTGGGCACAGAGCTGTGATTTTTATCTTCTTGGGCGGTGACAGATGATGTCGCAGTATCTGAGGGAATTAAGTCATCAACTCTCGAGTGCCCCTGACATCATCAAAACGTCTAGGCTGGAGAGCCACAGGCCCCCAATTTATTACTGGAAATAATGGGCAAAAGGCAAGTAATTACATGTTGACATGAGGTTGTCCCCTGTGAAGGAGAAGAGTTGTGATTCCTGCCCCTGGGTCACATCAAGATTTGGAACCACGGCCCAATTTGAAATAACATAAACTGAAAGAATTGATTGGGCCGGGTGTCACTTGGAGTGCCTCCCTCTGAACGGCCCATAGATCCCTGCAGGTTATAATGTCACGCACGATACTTTCCAGGAGGCCGTGTGGGGTGGACACAGAGCGGGTGACGGCTGCTTCAAGCCCCATCTGGGCTCATCCACCCCGCCCCCATTACGCCACTTATCTCCTGTCCTTTCAACTCTGCACATCCTGCAGGCCACAGTCATAGGCCCAGGTAGAGGCCCTGGATAATGAAGGCAAATGATTATAACCAGAGGTGGCCACTAAATCACCCGGAGGCATGTCACAGAGCAGGACAGGGGAGGTGAAGGCTGAGAGCCTGAGGACACAGGAGAGGTCTGGGTCCTGGGCACTAACTCCAGAGACCTGGGCAGTGCCAGGTGTGGCAGATGCCTGGGGTCCCCTGGGGCTTGGGCCCGCTCCAGCCAAAAGCAGTGAGGGCGAGGGTCCCGAAAGAGGACCACACAGGCTTTCCAGAGTCACTACAGACCCTAACGCCACACCTCTGGGGACGAGGACCCCCAGGCATAGTTCCCTGATTTTCAGGTACCAACATATAATTAATTCTCTGGGCTCCTGGAGCCCCCTGTCCTGCCGAGATGGAGGGAGAATTTTCACATGGGCGGGAAAGCCCCTCGCTGACCCGACGCTTTCCCTTGTCATGCCGTCCTCCCCATGTGGCCTGCAGGGCACTCTGTTTGCTCTGCATGTTGGGCCTATGGGCCAGAGCCTCCCAGAGACCCCAAGGCACACGGGGTGCCAGACTGACTGTCAGCTTGAGGAGCCTGCGTGGCCCTCCCCACAGTCCCCCACGCCCTCCTCCCAACCAGCTCCAGCACCTCCATGAGGCAGGTTGCAGTGCCTGCCACCCAAAAGCACCCTGGGACACACCTGGACTTCTCTGGTCCCTTCTCAGACTTTCCTACTCATGAGCATATTTAAGAAATCCTTGCCGAACCCAGCATGGCGCCAGTCACCAGTCTCAGCCCTCGGGACGAAGGGGAGCAGGACTAGGCCTCTGCCCTTGTGGGCCTCCATCTGGCCCTGGGGAGAATTATGTGCGTGAGATAACAACAAATAAGAACATCAGTTATCACAGTGACTTACGGATTGCATCACTCATCCACATGGCAGGGAGCAGTGGAACAGGCTCTGCGTTAGGGTGTGTGCAGAAGAGACAGACTGTATTAATTTTAATAGCAGAGTACGTTTATGTATACACGTGCTTAGTTTATTCTGTTCTATGTCAATTCATAAAGCGCAGGTACCTACGTGTTTCTATGTGTTTAAGCAGGAAATAATAAACCCAAGAAACTGTGAGTGACTCCCAGAAAAAAAGATAAATACTGACCAAGGAGAGGAGGACAGATCAGCGCTGTATGTCACATAAAATAACCAGGTAAGAGAGGGCTCCATGGGGGTGTGCCGAGGGGCAAATTAGCGATGTGTCCCAAAGAGGAGGGCCAGTGTCACTTCTGGGGAGACAGAAATATTAGGTATCCCTGCCAGCCATGAGAGGAAGACCTTTGTCTTCCCCCAAATGCTACTATAGCAAAACAGCAGGGCAAGGCCAGCTATTTAGAAAAAAAGAAAGAAAAAATAAACAACACGTCCTCGAGAAAAACACCAAGTCTCAAAATTAAATAAGTCGATAGATAAATAGATAAAATGAAACAAGCATGAAAGAAAGAGGCCTTACAAGATCCAAGACATGACAAGTAAAACTTCAGCATGAGCAAGAAGCCACCCGTCGGCCGGTGGCTCCAGCTGAAATTCCCCTGGACTGAAAGGCCAGCCCCCGAGTCCTGACCTGGAACTAACAAGCTGATGACTCAGAAGCGGCAAAGACAGCTTTTCTGAAATTCTATTCTTGCTCTTCAGAGTTTGGAAAGAGTAATAAAATCACAGAAGTTATAAAAATAGAATCTGGTAGAATTCCTCCAATCCCTGGAGGGTGTAAATAATTGGATCTCCAGGTCGACGTCAGAATGACAGCGAGTGACAGGAACACAGCGTTGACAGCTTTGTCGTTTTTTGCTGCAGGACGTAAGTTCATTTTGTAACCGTTTTAGCACAGTGTAGGTTTTTTCTGTTTCTCAACATGTCTAGGGGTCAGGAGTGGACGTCATTCCAGCTAGGCCTAGGGGAGACGCCAGAGCAGCCCTTAGCAAGCTCGTCCTCCTGAAAGGGACAGAAATGAGCGTTTCTGACTTTGCAGAACTACTCAATTGTCACTGCTACTCGACGGTGCCGTGCGACAGCCCCAAAATGAATGGGTGCAACTGCATTCTGGTGACTTTACTACAACAGGAGAGGAGTCCAAACCCAGAGGGAGGGAGGGCCACCTGTCTCTAGGGAGGCCAAGGACAGGGAGTGGTGGCCACAGGAGGGACGTCCTGCTGGAGCAGGCTGGAGAGGAGGCAGGAGGCAAGAACGGGAGAGACAGGTGGACAAGTGTCAGCGTTTGGCTGTGAAGGAGGGAAGGGGATCATCAGCAGGGACCACCGACGTGTCTGGGAAACCGTACTTAGGGATTGGGAGCCCAGCCCATGGGATTCTAGGAAAGGCTCAAATGGCCTTCTGGGCATTTCCACACAAGAAGGGCACTGCTGGAGGCGTGCTCTGCTGAGAACGGGCGTCCTGCCCTCGGCAGGGCTGACAGCGCCTCCACCCGCTCCCGCGCTCGCCTTGTTAGGCTCCAGCCCCGTCCCTGAGAACCCGTCGCACCCTCAGCCTAGTAATCCATTCACGAGGGCACGTCCTCACGATCCAGTCACCTGTTAAAGGCCCCACCTTTCCATGACCATATTGGGGATTAAGTTCCAATATGAGTTTTGGAGGGAACAAACATTAAACCACGGCAAGAACGGTTTGCCATAAAGTTAGTGTATGTCTGTCTTTACTTTTCAAATCCTTTTCACATGTGCTACAGGGAAAACAGCATGTATTTCTGAGGCAGACGGACCTTATTTAACATCTGGACTTGGCCACTGATGTGCTGTGTAATCTCAGACCAGTTTCTTAAACTTCCATCAACCCACGTCCTCAGGCTCAGTAAAATGACAGTCTGAACAGTATCTACTTCGTGCATATTTTAGAATCGCCAAAGCCTTGTCCCTGAGATGCAAGCACCAAGAACGTCTCAGTGGACATCCTCCTGCCATCCCTGCCCCACCTGAGACACCAGCACGACGTCACTCCTGGATCTTGTCGTTGCTGGGACTCTCTCCCTCCAGGCTCTGACCAGTCCCCACACCTGCTCGCCTGAGGTGCCCGGCTCCCCTTCTGCAGCCCCACTGAGTCTGGCAAGCCCCTGCCCACGCCACTCCCTCACTATCCCCCTCAACCGCCTCACGTCTCAGCAGATCCTGACCAGAATTAATATTCTTATGCATTTGACCCGAATGAAATGTCCAATATTCAGCCATTTGACCTACAAAATGACAGTATCATAAGGCTCAACCTAGTAATAGAAAAGTGGCAATTTTCCACATCAGTGCACCCCAGACCATGGGATCCCCAGCCCAAGAGTCCCGGAAGACGGATTGCAAAGGCATGAGCTACGTGGATGGCACTATTTTAGCCCCTGTGGCTGCCAGGGCTGAACAGCTGGGAGGATACAGTCTGGACTGTTTCCCGGTGGAGCGTTTGGCTGACTGTGCGCTGCCCTCGTGGGTGGGGCCTATCTCCTCCTAGGCAGGTGAGAACTTGGGGTTTTCTGCATCCTGCTGTTCCCAGACAGCAAGTGGGACATGCATTGAGTACCGGACTAAAGGTTTGTGAGCCTGGGATCCTAATCCTGATCCTGTCACAGGATCCTAGAAGCCTCCCTCCAATAGGGCCTTTGGGACCCTCCTCACTGGAGCGTTGTGTGTTCCAATGGCGCACCACATGCCTGTGGGGGTCTCCCACTGCGCCCCAACCCCCGCAGCTCCAGGTGTCTCCTTCATTTTGCTTCTGTGATTGGCCGCAAGGGCATGTTAGCACCCCTTCCTGAGAAGAAAATGAACCTGCACAGGAGTTGACGTCACCATCTGGCCAAAGCTGCTGGAGCCAACAGATGGAAAAGTGAAAAATAGCACCAAACTCCAGGGAGCCCGGGCAGGGCGCTGACCCTCCTGGGGCCCGGGGCCTTCAGCTGTTCATCGGCAGGTCTGGAGACAGCCTGGCTCCCATCCTTGGCATACCTCTCCCTCTCTGCGTGCCCTTGAGCAAGTCACGTAACCGCTCTGAGACTCAGTTCTTTGTCTGTAGGGTGTCAGCAATGACAATTCTTTCTTCAGTGAGAAAGAATGACGGATTGAGAGGACACACAAGTGCGTGTGGCGGTTAGCACAGCGCTGGGGTCCCCTGCAGGAGCTCAGCAAGCGTTGTGGGACTGTGGGTGTAAGATTTTCCGCAGGTCTACTTTGGAGTGGACTCGCCTTGTCACAAAGGACGAGGCTGCCAGAAACCGTGTGTGGAGCGAGCACATGGAAGTTTCAACTGCTTTCAACGCCCGCCCACTTCGTGCCCGCATGTGCCAGTGCCACCCATGCAGCCTCCACGCTCCGTCCACCCCAGGCCCTGACCTCTGAGTCCTCTGGCACTCGTGGCCTGCCTGCCCCCCTTAGCCCTGGTGACGCGCAGTCGGGCCGTTTTCTCTGTCTGCCGGATCCGTCGGGGCCTCTGGGAAGTGAAAGTCTTTGCATTCAGGAGCTCACCTGAAAGACAGGCCAGGCTATAGAGGAGCACTCGATACACACAACCGTGTCATTGGAAAGGAAGAATCCTGCTAATAGCAAAAGCCATCCCCTGCCACCCACACCTAAGCTAGTTGTTTAGATTTTCACGTGTAAAGGAGGAAGCATCAGATCCTGAAGGCTTTAGCATCCTCCCTGCAAAGCACTAGGGAAGGGCGACTCAGGATGCCTGCATAGGGTGATGTTTTTTAACCTTTTTTGGGTCAAAGACCTCTTTGAGAATCTAATGAAAGTTATAAATTCTCTACCTAGAAACACACACATACACACACACGGGCTTCCTGACTATCCTGAAAATTTCTCTCTAGATGAAAGGAAAGATTTTAGAGCAGACAGACCTGAGTTTGAATTCCAGCACAGCCTTTCAGTAGCTCCAGTTCTGCACATGTACTTGTTTTTGCTGGTGTGTTTTCTTACTTGTAAAATAGAGACTATGCCTGCATTTAGGGCCATAGTAAAAATAAAATAAGGTGATGTCTGTAAAGCACCCAGCACATGGTATGTGTTTCAATACATGGTACCAGTAGTCATATCTTTGCACAGCATTTTCTAAAAACATACTGTTCCCCAATAAGTTATCAGGTGTTAGATATACAAAGGTAGATGAAGAAAGAAAGGTGTTATCATATGTGGAAGCTGAAAAAAAATTAATCTCACAGAAGTAGACAATAGAAAAATAGTTACCCGAGGCTGAGAAGGGGAGGGGGACAGGGAGGTAGAGAGAGGTTCGTCAAAAGCACATCGAGATGGAAGGAGCATGTTGTAGTGTCCTGCAGCACCGTAGGGTGACTGACTGCCTATGACAGCAGCTGACTGTGTAATTTCAGATAGCTGGAAGAAAGGATGTTGAATGTTCCCAACACAGAGAAATGACAAATGTTTAAAGCAATGAGTATGTTTATTACTTTGATTTAATCACTGCACATTGTGCAGGGTATCCAAATATCACAGTGTGCTTCATGTATATGTACACAATTGTGTGTCAATTAAAAATAAAAAAAAAGAAAGGTTAGATAAACGTAAGTTTGAAAATTCTTGCTGAAAGTAAATTATCTTCTCTACCATATATTTTCTCGGACACTTTGGTTTGAAATCACCAATGTGATTTTCCAAGTGGAAAATGAAGAATGTGGCAATTTCACTTAATTTTCTGAACTTAGAAACTTGTTTCCATGTTCACCACCTGGACACAATGTGGGAAATGAGGCCCTGAATGGTCAGTGTCTCCAGTAGACTGCCAGCTCCTTGAAGGCAGAAGCTGTCTTCTTTACTGCTTGTAACAGTCCACACAAGACACCTTCACTTCTGACGTCAATTGTAAGTTTCAGTAGGTCCCCCAAACACTATCAGGTTGGGTAATTATCTGGAAGGTCTCACAGAACTCACTGAAATCTGTTATACTAACAATCTTGGTTTATTACAGGGAAAGGATACAGATTGAAGTCAGCCAAGGGAAGAGACACATGGGACAGGTTCCAGGAGCACTCCAAATGTGGAGCCTCCACTGTCCCCTCCTTTTGGAGCCAGGACAGCTTTACTACACAGCTTCTACATGTGGCAGTACCCACAGCGTGCTGCCAGCCAGGGAAGCACACCCAAGCCCTGTGTGCAGAGCTGTTGTTTTTAGGTGGCACTGCGTGGGTATGCCTGACTGCCCACATAGCTGATCTTAATCTCCAGGCTCTCTGGAGCTCTACTGATACCACAAGACCCAAAGCCCCCACCCAACAGCACATTGTTGGTCTTTTTGGTGTGGCTATCAGGTGTAGCTATTCCCCACCTTAAATCACATTTTTAGACTACCCAGTGTGGCCAAGGCTTCCAGGCAGATAAAGATCCCCATCAGGCATGACATTCCAGAGGCTTAGAGAGGGCCACGTATCTGCTATTGGCAAGTGCAAATTCTTTACTACACACTGTTGGCTTCCAGCAACCAGAAGTTGGTAGATCCTCAATGATACTTTGTTGTATGAATGAATAAGTTAAATATGCTTGTGGAATTATGAAAGGTCTTGTTAGTCTCAAGCTGCTTGGGCTTTCCTGCCAGCTCTGTTATCCCCAAACACCCATTTCTGATGCTAATTACTGACTCACATCTCTCTTGAGCACCTTACCATAATCAATAGCTAAACAAGCCTGGCAAAATGTCAAATTCAACACCCTTTCATTATTTTAAAAAAACCCTCATAATGAGAAATAAAAGAGAATTTCCTTAATCTAATAAAGAATATCTACAAAATACTTAAGAAAATATAAACTTATTTATTGAAAGCTTTCCATCAGAAATTGGGAATTAGATAAAGACACATCATTACTCCTATTTAATAATGTACTAGAGATTCTATGCAGTGCTATAAGGCAAGAAAAGGTAACAAAAGTCACAAAAATGGAATAGAATAGGCAAAATGTCATTATTTACAAGTGACATGAATGCCAAAAATGCAAAAGAATCTATAGACTATTAGAATCAATAATTGAATTTAGCAAGGTCACTAAATATTAGGCTAATATGTAAAAATCAATTGTGTTTCTATACACTAGCAAAAAGGTAAAAAATAAAACAAACACAACAGAATCAAAAATGTAAATACCTAGGAATAAATCTGATTAAAGATATGCAAAATATTGACACTAAAACTATAAAACATCACAGAAATTAGATCAGACTTAATAAATAGAGAGAGATACCATGTTCATGGACTAGAAGACTCAATATTGTAAACATGTCAGATTTCCCAATATTGATTTACAGATTCAATGCAATACCAATAAAAAGCCTAGCAGTTTTTTTGTTTGTTTTTTTAATCGACAAGCTAATTCTAAAATGTATATCGACATGTGAAAGATGAAAAATAGTCAAGGCAATCATGAAGTTGACCAAAGCCAGAGGACTTGCATGGGCAGATACCCGGACTGTACCCAGAACTATAGTAGTAAGACTGTGGTGCTGACGCAAGGATAGCGGCTGGAACAATGGACTGGAATGTAGAGTCCAGAGGCTTGGCCCAGAACCGGCACAGCAATGCTTTCACCAAGCTCTGTGGTCAAGATTGGTCATAAGCCGGTCGGATTCAAGGAGAGGTGAAGTGGGAATACAGCCTCCCCACTTGATGGGAGGAGTAGCGTGCATGGTCAGAGTGGCCGCTTGGGAAGACTGTCTGCCACAGACCCGTGCTTGCATAGGCACCTGTCTTATGACAAAGGTGGAACTGCAGTGCACGGAAAGGAGATGGTCTCCTCAATAAACAAAGGTCAGACATATTTCAAATAAAAAGCAACGAATTTGTCCCTGCTTTATACAATACACAGTGTAAGAAATCAGTTCTAGAAGGATTGCATATCTAAATATGAAAGGTAAAATAGTAAGATCTTTGGAAGAAAACCTAGAAGAACACCTTCATGTTGTTGGAATAGGCAAATGTTTCTTAAAAAGGACCCACGAAGTACTAACCATGAAGGAAAAAGATGATACACTGATCTGCATTCAAACTGGGAATTTCTCGTTATAGAAGGATAACGTTAAGAGAGAGAAAAGGCAAGTCACAGAGTGGGGGAAGATATTGCAACACATTAAGGACTGACACTGAGAATATTTATATATATACGAACAATGTATAAATCAAAAAGGAAATGACAGGCAAATCAATAAGTAATGGAAAGAAAGAAAGTTCCCAAAAGAGTATATCCAAACGGCCAATACACACACGAAAAAGTGTTCAACAGCAAACAGAGAGATGTCAATTAAAACACAATAAGGCACCATTTCCACCCAGCAGCACGATAAAATGAACAAGACAGACGACACAGGCATTAGCAAAGGTGTGAAGCATTTAGAACACTCACACTGGGGTGGAAATTGGTACAATCACTTCGGAAAATTGTTTGGCGCGGTCTACTAAAGCCAAACACACATAAATCTCTGCCCAAATAGTTTTACTCCTAAGGATGCAGCCAATAGAAAAATGCATAAACTCATTCACCACAGCACTCATGTAAGAATTTCACAGCAGCACCGTCCGTGACTGCCCCAATGGGAAACAAACCAATGTTTGGGACAACAGAATAGACAGGTGAACTGTGGCGTATTCACTCCATGGACTGCTCTACAGCAACACAGATGGATGGAACACTGGTGCTCACCGCGACGGGGGTGAGTTCCACTAACGTATTAGCAAAAGGAGCCACGTGCTAAAAGGTACGCGTTCTATGACTGTACTTAAAGCTTGAGATCAGGCAACGCTAGTCTATGCTGCTGAAAGACTGGACAGGGGCTGCCACAGGGAGGTCGGTCACTGAAAGGGGCACAGAACAGCTTCTGAGCTGTCAGCGATTTTTGTTTCTTGATCTGGAGCTGATCACGTGATGGTTCACCTTGTGAAATTCCTTGAGCTGTAAACTTACAACTAGCATATTTTTCTGTACATGTGTTGTACTTTAAATTTGGTAAAATAATAGAGAAAAAGTACACTTAGATATTTGTTTGCTCAAAATTGTCCGTTTTCCACAATTAGTACAAATTAGGAGAAAGGAAAAGGGGGAGGTTGGTACGTGAAGCCAAGAGAAAACAGAGAAATGGAAAAAAATAGAAATCAGTGTTTGTACCAAAAGCAGTAAAAGTATCGAAGCCACACACATAAATGGAAGTAATCTGTCCCCAGTTGTTATTGTGATAAAATTAAGTTTTGCAATTAGAGCTGGGAATGTCTCATTCTCATTATGTTTCCTATATAGGCCATGAAATCACCCTTCCAGGACACAGGATAGGAAGTAAATTGGAGTTATTTTTAGTTCTCATAAAGGTTCTAATCTCAAACAGAACAAAATGTCAAGTTTAATGATTCCTCCAAGCACTGAGCTAGAAATCAATTTTTTAACTCATTTATTGTGTCATAGCTGGGTCACTAGCAGATACTCTGTATTTTCACAAGAAATTGCAGCTACCAGCTACAAGAGCTCTTTCTAATTTTCTGTACAAACTGTACCAATCTGTTTCCTGGAGAAAGATAACTACATCTATTAGAAGAAAAAATTTTTTTCCCTAGGAATAAATTGAGAAATTAAATTGTAAGTAACATCATAAGTTAAAATTGATTCCCCTAGAGAAAAATAAAACTGGATTTCTACCTAAGTCTGCATGTGACGGTGGGCTTAGATGAAGGAAAAATCTAAATGTGAAAGGTAGTCTATGGAGTTCATAGAAGAAATTTCAGGAAAATATTTATATGAACTTGAAGGTAGGAAAGGATTTCTTAAAACTTCTACATAAAAACTGCACGCACAATGTGCAGTTGATTACATCAAAAATAATGGTTTCTGTCAACAAGGGACATCATGGACCAGGTAGTAGAAGACAGAAAGATTGGAGGATGATGTCATAATGCCCCAAAATGACCATTAAAAAGAAGTCTTGCAAACCAATGAGAAAAAGATGGCGGCCCCAACAGAAAAAAAAAAAAGATCTGAACAGGCTAATTTACAGAAAAGCAGATCCAAAGGACTTCAAGCAGATAAAGAAAGGTTCAAGAAGCTGGTAATGAGAGAAACACGAACTAAAACACGGTGATATCACTTTGCACTCTTGACCGGCAAAAGCTAGAAACTTGGACCTGCCCAGTGTCGGCAGGCCTGAGGTGATATGGGGCTCCCATGCGGTGCAGGTGGATGCGTGGCGGGCAGTTGTTCCAAGCCATCACCTGGCACTGTGTGTGTGTGAAGGCAGAGTCTGCCCGTGTGACCTGGCAGCAATCCCCCTGCCCCCCAAGTGTGCAGGTGTGGTGGGCTGGATGCTGGTCCCATCGTTCCTCCCTGGAATAGGGTACACACCCATGCCCTTCCACATGGGCGCAGCACACCTCCCCACCCCGTCAATGTTGGCTTGCCCACGTGGCTTGCTTTGGCAGGTGAAACATGGAGAACGCATGTGACAAAGCGGACGTCTTAACTGTGCATGTGTGTTGTCTCCACCTCTTGTGCTCCAACCACTCATCACAAGGAGAATGTGCCCTGGGCAGCCCCTAGTCCAAGGAAAATGCAGAGAGATGTGGCGCAGACCTGAACCCTGCCCACAGCCTGGAGAAAGCCCACCCTGAACCCAGGCAAGCCCCGCAGATCCCCCACTGACCACAGACCAGTGAGAAAGAAAAGAGAGTGCTTGTTGTTGTCGGCCCTGCATTTGAGGGTGGCTGTCACACAGCACTCCTGCAGCAACAGCTTGTCTGAAAGGGGACACATAAAGGGGACTCACCACAGCAGCATCTGTGCCTACTGGGTGCAGTGGGTTAAATGGTGGCCCCCAAAAGACAGGTCCACCTGGGACCTGTGACCGTGGCTATATTTGTAAAAAGCTATTTGCACAATTAATTTAAGGACCTCGAGATGAGATCAACCTGGACTAGGGTGGGCTCTAAATCCAATGGCAAGTGCCCTTGTAAGAGAAGAGAAGGGGAGAGGACACACAGGCCTGGATGGTTCCCAAGAGAGGGAGACTGCTTTGTTCTTTAAGCTGCCAGATTGTTAGAACCTTTCACTTTACCCCACCTAACACATTGAAAAAACCTTCCTAAATGAATGAGGAAGGTACAAGGTCACATAGCTGAAGAACAGCGAGCTCTGGTCTGGATGAAGCTCTTTTGTCTTTGGGACCTCGGCACATCCCACCCACACCCTGAAGAGTCCATCCGGGTCCCCAGGAGAGCAGCTCCCCTGGGGAACCAAGGGTGCAAAAGAGTATGGGGCTCTTCGCCCACCTCTGCTCTCGGCCGTGTGCCAGGCCGGGGCCGAGGCAGGGCTGCCAGCATTCCACTGCCGACCCCCAGGCAGCAGTCCATCCTCACAGATCAGGCTGTGGGGAGCACTGAGCATCAGAAAAGCTTCTGGAGCCTCCCCCAGAGCCACGTCCCCTTGTGCTCTCAGGAGTCAGTGGTTCCTTGGAAGTGGCCTCCCCTTCTCATTCAGGGTGTAGGACCATACAGGAGGGCTCTTCCCAAAGCTGGTGGAAAAACGGAATTAAAAGATAATACAAATCTTTCCATGAAGTTTTTGAAGACCCTTCATATTTTGAGGTATATATATTTTGCATTATTTTGTTAGCCTTTGCAACATTTATCTCTAATTTTTCATACTTTTCTTAGAGTTAATTTGTACCACTTCACATAACATATAGTAGCCTTGCAGCTGTACAGGTCCACTTATCCCGTCCCCTTCTTGAGTGTAACTGTCTTACGTGTTACGTCAACAGACATTACAAATTCCACAAGACAATTTCACAATGTTTGCTTTTTTATTTAAAAAACATAAATTTGACTTTAAATTTAGGGTTTTATTTATTCTAAAGAAATTAAGAGGATAAATTTTTTTTCAAGGTGCCCTGTTGCTTTGCCCCCCACGGATTTGTCACCCGCTCAAGCGAGAGGCATCCCTTCCTTGGGAAATTAATGCTGAATTGGGGTTCTCTTCCTGCATTTATTTTCCACACCAGGAAGTTACAGGAAGAGAACATAGGTGGGGTTATAGTTTAATAATATAGGCTGGTAACTTTCAGTGAAACAAGCCAGATGACATTCTATTAGGCAATTAAGTGATCTTACAGCAATTTCTCAGTATCTTTACATATCAATCAGTAACCAGTCTGTCTTTGAGCCAGCAACCTTGCTGTGCCACAAATCTTTATATTACACCAGAGACTTATAGCCTGAGGAAAATTTCCAGTCCTCTGCAAGGTCAATATTTGAAACTGCCAGGCTTTGGAAAACCAGGCCCTGTGAGGTGCATTTGCTTTAAGAATCCTCTACAGTACCCATCTATTTCACATTCCTGACAATCTTCCCTTCTTCCTGAAGATCTGAGTTTCCATCCAGGATCTTTTCAGTCCAGTTTGAAAAACTTCCTCTAGGATTTCTGGTCATGGATAATTGTCTTGATTTTCTTTACCTGAAAATGTCCTTATCTCACATTCATTCTCGACGGATATTTTTGCTGACTATAAATTTCTGGGTCAATAAGGTATATTTGTTTAGTTTGGCTTTTTAAATTTCTTTTCTTTCCTTACTTTAAAGACACAGTTCCATTGTCCTCTGGCCACCAGAGTTTCTGATGAGAAGTCAGCAATCACTTGAATGAGTGACCCAGAGCAGAGCATGTGATGAAGGAGAAGCCAGGGGCTAAAGTTTAGCCTTGATCCAAAATGGAGCCAGCATGTTGGTGAGCTGGAGTTTCTCCATCCATGGGTTGGCTGCTTCCTAGAACACAAGCTCGCTGCCATGTTCTCAACACCTGAGACAGTGTTCCTGTTGTCCTCGCCACCTAGAATGCTCTCCTTGCCTGTGGAACCCCAATCCTTTCCTTTACAGCCCTTCTCGAACACTATCTCACCCATAAATTCTTTCCTGAAGGATAATCTATTGGAAAACTCATTGACATGTTTACTCTGGGACCAAAGGAACCAGTGAGGGCCTTCCAGGTGCCCTTTGCAACCTGCTCCACCTACTCAGGTACAGGTGTCCTTCTGGCAAGGGCAGCTACCTTTGACTGGACAGAAATATCTATTTGGAGACTGCAACAGGCACCAGGGTCTATTAAGTTAGTCAGAATGCACAGGATTGTGAAAATGGTTGCATTTTGTTGCCGTTCTTATGGAAGGGTCTGTTTACATAGTATTCTGTTGCTTGAGGTGAAGTCAACATCCTTCTCCCATCTGTCTCCTGAAAAGCTCCTGGGCTCCAGAAGAGTGACTTTAGTATGCTGCTTCCCAGTGGGACTCACCCCACCAAGCACTGAAAAACCAGGACACTCCAGTTCAGAATCTGGCCCCACGCTCTGCCCTGCCAGAGCATGATTCCAGGTTATAGGTAAACCTCTGTAACAAGTTCAGGTGAACTGCACAAGCTCAGAGGCACTGTCCGCACAGTCACGCCCTTACTCCAGACACCAGGGGTCCCCACGACCACCTTTGGGTTTGACAATTTGCTAGGGTGACCCACAGAACTCAGGAGAGCAATGTCCTTAACTATGACAGTTTCATTACAGTGAAAGGACACGGATCAGAACCAGCCAAAGGAAGAGATGTACAAGGAAGACTCTGGCAGGGTCCAAACACAGAGCTTCTGGCCGTCTTCTCCCCATGGGATCCTGGATGGCATCACCTCCTCCCAGTCACAATGTGTGACAATATGCATGGAGCACTGCCAGCCAGGGAGCTCCTGTGTCTCTGGTGTCCAGAGTTCTTACTGGGATCACATTGCACACCCTCCATGTGATTGACTTTCACGCTCCTTCGCCACCAGAGGTCAGAACTGATACGTCATGTCCCAAAGCCCCCGGGCGAGCAAGGACACGCCTATCCACCCAGCAGGACATTGCAGGCGCCTGGGGGTCACCTCCCAGCAGCCGAGGGCAAAGGCCAGGCCTCTCCTTAGGTAAGACTACTTCTTCACTACACAGCCTGCATTTGCCCATTAGAAGAATTGTGAAGTATATGACTTATTTCTGTTTTTCTAAATTGTCTATAATGGATATTTTTACTCGTATAATTCTTGGTAAGACGATGGTGAGGTGGGATGCCCCAGCCAGGCTATGAGCCACAGCAAGACAAGGCCCTTCCTAGGGGAGGATTGCAGTGGTTAAGAGCTGGGACTCTGGAGCCAGACATGAGTCCCCTCCACCACCCACTGAGAGGGGACACTCTTACTCTATGGACAGCGGCAGCCAGTACCATTGACAGCCTCCGATTGCTCCCAAACCCATTCCCCTCTCAGTCTAGACAGATTCTACCCACCTCTGCAGCTGTTTGAGTATGCCCTCCTGCAAGACATCCACCCTGACCCCTCCCCACCCAGCCCCTGCCACATGTGGAACGAGATAGAGGGATCGATTGCAGAACCTGCAAACCGGTTATCTCCCGCCCACTAAAGGACTTCTGAACTCCCCAATTTTACACTTTGTCTCACTAAGGCTCAGCAGCTCAGACCAAGGCCAAGCTGGCCACATACTTCCTCTTTGTCCCTGAGGCACCTGCCAGAGCTGGGGGCAGCAGGTGTCCAATGAGTATCAGCTGCCATGAAACCAGGCCACCTGTTCCTCTGGCATTGTCCCCTCCTGTGAGGCTGCCCCGTCGTGGGAGTGGGAGGTGAGCCCAGCCCCTCCACAAAACCAGAGGCCCTAGAAACAGCACCTTGTCTCAGAGGCAGCCTGTATGTCAGGCAGGGCTCAGGGGACCTCATCAGCTTCCAGAAGTCCTGCAGACCCTAGTTCATGCGTGTTTCCCACGCTGGGCATCCCTGCTGGGGAAACCCAGGAGCTCGCCTCTCTCTTTCTGTCTCTCTCTCTCTCATTGGAGTGTGTGGCCCTTCTCTGCCAGGTGCTGGGTCTGCTGACTTCCTTCAGAAGCCTTTAGAGGAGTTTATTTATTTAAAGGGTGCCTGTGCTGGATCTTTACATCAATTGCAGTGGACATTTGTGCTGCCACTGCTGCTGCCAGCCACAAACAATAGGTGAGATGAGGTTTTTATTTGCTTTCTTTGTGAAAAATCAGTCACTTATACACTTTTCTAGAACAGAGAGAAATGTGACTTAGGCTTTACAATTCACGTCTTGGAAAAGGATAAAACGGTCAAACATAAATTAAATCAATAGCCCCTACCCCAGCCTTCTTCTCTGTGGCTTCTCCCCCACCCTGAGGACACGGCTTGATGCCACTAACATTTAGTTCATGTAGTTTCCAAGTTCTGATTCCAAAGGCCCTGAACAGCTTTCTGATTATGATTTGGGTTTGCCTTTAAGAAGATGAAACCCAAGTTTGAAAGGAGAGAGGGGACTGATTTGAAGAAATGGGGTTGTGAGGCTTAGGCTACCAAGCACTTGGGGACGGTGGGGACTGGAGGAAAAGAGGAGGCTGAGGACACTCTGGGAGGTGCTCGAACTCCAGAGCCAGAAGGCTGGTCAATGCCTGGCTCTGTGTGCTCCTGAGCAAGGCACAACCTCTCTGAGCCTCAGTTGCTTGGCTGTGAAATGGGGTACCTGCTACTGTATGGACAGAACTGTGCCCCTCAAATTCATAGGTTGAAGCCCTAACTCCCAATGTGACTGTATTTGGAGACAGGGCCCCTAAGGAGATAATTAAGGTTAAATGAGGTCACCAGAGTAGGGCCCTAATTCAAAAGGACTGTGGCCTTCTAAAAAGAGGAAAAGATCTCTCTTTTTCCTTATTCTCTCTCTCTCTTTCTCTCTACCATATGAAGGCAGCTGTCTGCAAACTAGGAAGACAGGCTTCAGGAGAAACCAACCCTGACGGCACCTTGATCTTGGACTTCCAACGTTCCCAGGCAGTACTATTCTGTATGGCAGTCAGAGCTGACAACTCTGCCATCCTACTGTACGGTTTAGATACTGTCTGGAAACACCCGTCACCTTGCAGGGGTTCAATGCATTGCAATCATTACTTGCACACGTGTGGCTAAGGAAGACGAGATATCCTTGCAAAGTCCGCCCGCAGTGATTTGGCAGCTGGAACTGAACACACGCAAGACCCTACTGCTTCCCACTCTTTTCCTCTACGCATCCCTTCCCCGCCGGATGTTCACAGAAACCCA
>NW_007726403.1:556164-557662 GCF_000696425.1 Galeopterus variegatus | reverse complement strand
TAGATACTGTCTGGAAACACCCGTCACCTTGCAGGGGTTCAATGCATTGCAATCATTACTTTCACACGTGTGGCTAAGGAAGACGAGATATCCTTGCAAAGTCCGCCCGCAGTGATTTGGCAGCTGGAACTGAACACCCGCAAGACCTTACTGCTTCCCACTCTTTTCCTCTACGCATCCCTTCCCCGCCGGATGTTCACAGAAACCCAAGCAAGAAACAATTCTCACATCCTGGGCGGGAGCCTGCACTACCAGATGTGGACACTGGGTGGCACTCAGACCTGGCAACGTGTACGCTGGTTCCCACGCCGGGCCACTGAAAATCGAGTTTTTAATTCTGATCCATTTAAATTGAAAGACGGAAGCAGTGTAAATTATTTTTCCTTCAAATGCACCTTTACTGTCTGGTAGGACTACATTTCACTTTGAGATATGCTCCAACTATAAAATACACACCAAATTTTGAAGGCTTTGTATGGAAGAAAAGTAAACTAGTTACTCATACATTTTTATATTGATCACGTGTAGAAATGATAATGTTTTGGTGACATTGGATCAAACAAAGCACAATTAAAATTAATTTCATTGGCTTTCTTTTTACTTTTTTAACATGGCTAACTAGACAATTTAGGTGTGTCTCGTGTCATGTTTCTATGGGATGTGCTGACCTCGCCTCCGCCTGGGGACCCTGGGGTTTGCCTTCGCCCTACCTGCTGAGACAGGGTGGAGGCCCCGCCACGCAGGAGCTGGGAGCTGCCAAGTCGGGGCTGCAAAGGGTCTTGAACCAGGACCCATCTTCTCTTGGTATGGAGCTCAGTGAGAAAACCAAGGGCCAGAGCAGGGGAACCGTGTGCCCATGATCAGCATGCAGGTTCGGGGTTCAGAATTCTGCCAGTCAGTAAAGACGGCATTAGGCAAATGATTCATCCTGGGCCTCTGTTTATAGGGTGGGTTCTTTGTCAATTCAACCAACATTTACCAAGCGGCGACTGCACAGGCCCTGTGCAGGTGCAGTGCCGGAGATGGAAGGCCATGCTGAGAGCAGCAGAGGGACTGACAGACAGGCCTGAGAGGGACAGGGAGGGGCTCACTCAGGCTGTGGGCATTGGGGAGGTATCTCCAAATGGGGGGCTTTGAGCTAGGCCTGATCCCCAAGTGAGGACTAAAAATGTGGGGTGACGTGTGCCCCTTGGTGCCGGCTGGCAGGGCCCAAAAGCACCTGGTCCTGACACCTGCTGGGGGCTCCCTTGCCACAGCCTCTCAGGCCTCAGATTCACTTCTAGAAATGCACTTCCTGGCCTCTTCTTAAACTTCTTGGCCTCAGGACCCCTTAACATTTAAAGATTGAGGGCCCCAAAGAGTGTTTGTTTATGAGGATTATACCTATTAGTATCTACTATGTTAGAAATTAAAACTGAGACATTTAAAAATATTTACATATGAATTCATTTAAACAACAATAAAACCCATTAATAATCATAAATAACATTTATATTTT
>NW_007726403.1:547822-555593 GCF_000696425.1 Galeopterus variegatus | reverse complement strand
CTTAAACTTCTTGGCCTCAGGACCCCTTAACATTTAAAGATTGAGGGCCCCAAAGAGTGTTTGTTTATGAGGATTATACCTATTAGTATCTACTATGTTAGAAATTAAAACTGAGACATTTAAAAATATTTACATATGAATTCATTTAAACAACAATAAAACCCATTAATAATCATAAATAACATTTATATTTTCCAAAACCAAAAAATTACTGAAAAGAGTGAAGCTGCTTCACTTTTTCACAAATCTCTCTAATGCTGATTCTCGCAGCTGCTCTGTGGTCTGTTCGTTAGCTCATGGCTTTTAGCCTCTGGAAAACTCTGCTGGACCTGAGTGAGAATGTGACAGAAGAGGCTAATAATGCCTGAGTGTTTTTGTGGAATACATTTGACCTTGCAGAATTTTGAGAAGGTCTCGAGACCCCCTGGGATCCCCGGACCACGTTCTGAGAACTACCGAGGTCTGGTTTTGTAGGGTGGAGTCGGCGTGATGCCTCAGTCTGCGGGCAGGCAGGCAGGTTGCAGTGTGACTCCGAGGCCGTCTGCCACAGACTTTCCTCTCCCTCAGGGGAGGTCTGTCTTTTTTCTCTTAAGCCCCCATCTGATGGGACAAAGTCCATGCACACTGTGAAGAGTAACGTGCTTTACTCAGTCTACTAATTTAAATGTCAATCTCATCTAAAAATACCTTTGCAGTGACACCTAGACTGGTGTTTGATCTAATGTCTGGGTATAGTGTCCTAGCCAGTTGTCATAGAAAATTAACCATCACCCGACCCCACCCATAATCCAGGAGTAAAGACTTCATAGTGCACCAGTTGCCTTGGGGCTGTAGGTGGGTCCTCTCTTGCTGGCCTGTGTGCCGGCCTGTGGTCTTCATCATTAAATATGTTGAGTATCAGCCCTGGGCTAGGGTGCCCTGGAGGACCTGCTCCGGCCCCACCCTGCTCTGTCTTTCTGAATTCTACTCCTTAGAGACGGGCTCCAAGTCTCCTCCCCCAGGGAGGAGAGATTTGACATCGACACCTTGGGGGCATTTTTCAGTCTAACAAGTGAGACAGTGATCTCGGATGTTCCCGTCCCACCGGGCACCGTCCAGAGCAGAAGAACCACCCCGCTGAGTCGCGCCCAGATCACAGAATCACGAGAAATCACACGTGTTGCCGCTGGAAGCCACTGAACCCGAGGGCAGTTTGTTCTGCAGCAGGAGACAGCTGAGCAGCCCTGGATGTCATGTGTGAACAGTCACGACCAAACGAGCGACAGCAACAGGGGGTAATCCACTGAGCTCTGCACTGGGTGATGTACGGACTTGGTCTCATCAAAGCCCTCAGTGCCCTCTGCCCCAGGAGGGGAGCCGTCCAGCCGCGGGGCAGGAGTTCTGGAGGCCGACAACGGGGCTCAGATGCTGGCACCAGCACTGGTGAGCTGGGTGAGCGTGATCTCTCCTCTATAAAGAAGGATGTTAACAGACACTACCTAAAGTTGTAGGAGTCCACAGATTAATTCACAGAAGCCACTGAGAACCATAAACATTAGCTCCTGTCTTTCCTCTTCCCCCCAACAGATGAAGCAACTGAGGCTCAGAGGGGCTGGTTAAGTAAGCTCCCAGCATCCTACGGTAACTGGGGGAGCTGGAATGTGAATAGCGCTTTGGGGCTAAAATCTGTACTCAAGGTGAATTATTTCTTAAGGAGCTTTGGCACGGGGTATTTAAGAAGATTCTGACATCTCCTGTGTCTCTTCCTCCTCCCGATGAGTCTAGATGCAGGTGGGACAGGGGCAGGGGTAGTTATTCCTGTCATAGGGATCAGGCGCGGGGGTCCAGGAAGGTGAACTCGCTTCGTCCTAGTCCGTGGAGGTAACCAGTGCCAGAGGGTCTCGGCTTGCAGCAGGGAAGGGTGGGGAGGAGAGCGTCATGCCCCAGGCCATCTGATGAGGCTTAGGAGTGACAGATGAAGAGCAGGTGACATTGGAGGCTATTGGGGGAGGGGGAGCTACGCATCTCAGTCCAGAGAGATACTGTCTGGCTTCACGTCAGTGTTCATGAAACAACTGTGAAACTTCCAGAAAAAGTGCTTTGGTCTGCCCTGTCTCCTGTCCTTGGTATTCCTGTGATCCTCCTGTTCAGCCCCATGGCCCTCCCAGACCCAAGCCTACTCTGGAACGTTCCAACAGCTGTCACTCAACCTCAGTGTGACCGTGGATCCGTGGGTCCTTTTCCTGGACTCTCCTCTCTACCCTGGAGAGAAAGTGCTCTGCTTTCTGTGAAAAGAACTTCAGACAGCGGGAAGCGGTGGAGAAGCCCCCCATGCAGGACGGGGGTGGAGCTGGACGGACCCTGGCCCTGGCAGTCACACCCACAAAGCTCGGCTCATCTGTCCTATGCAAAGATACAGAAAATCACCCGACATGTAGCAGTGAGACCCCCCATTATCAGCTCCACACTGGAGCTGCATCGAAACACAGGTCCGCCCAGGCTTGCTCAATTATCAAGGGGAATGTACCTTAATTTGACTTGCTATTTACTATTGATTAGGGCCCAGACTGGGGGAAGTTACATGTTAATTTGTAGATTTTTTTGTCAGGAGAGATGCAAATGGTTTCCGCCTGGCAGAGATGATGACCTCAAAGGTTGCATTCTCATGTCCCTGTAGGACATCGATCACTTCCACCCCTAACTTAGCAGACTGGCTGTAGTGTGCCTGCCGACAATGACGAAGTCAAACTCTGTCCTCAGTCACTCTTCTGAACCAAATTTATCATTTTGCTGGTTCCCAGACTGAGTCAAACAAATCTCTGACATGTGTTCACTCCAATTTGTGTGAAGGTCTTCTTTTTAACTTTTTAGGATTATACTTGGTCATATGAGACTAACTCCAGTAGTTAATGGAATCTGGAGAGAAAATTGAACGGGTCTGAAGGTGACCTCTGGGAAAATTACGACCACAGCATCCTGGGGAAGGAATTACCAGCGAGAGAGCCATGCATGAGAGGAGGGAGGAAGCTGGACTTTTCCATCCAGAAAGATGAAGCTATGAGCAGAGATAAGTAACATTTAAAAAACCACAGAGATGGTCCGGCCCGTGGCTCACTCGGGTGAGTGTGGTTCTGGTAACGCCAAGGCCACGGGTTCGGATCCCATATAGGGATGGCCGGTTAGCTCACTGGCTGAGCGTGGTGCTGACAACACCAAGCCAAGGGTTAAGATCCCCTTACTGGTCATCTTTAAAAAAAAAAAAAAAAAACCACAGAGAGCATCAAAGAGATGACCTAAGCTTGTCCCCAAATCTGAGAAGCACAAACCTCTCGAGGGTGAAAAGAGACTGGTTAGGAAGAGAAGGAAAGGAAGCCTTTTTAAAAACAGCATCAGGAGTTGCAGGAACTTTCGACAGATGCTCATGGGGAAATCCGTCTCCAGCCTGCTCTGCGGTGTTTGTGGAATTAGTCACGTGAGATATGGCCCCTGACCTTACGGAGCATATGGTCCAGCTGTGCATACAGAAGCAACACCTGCAGGTTGAACAACACAAAACATATTCCAGGAAATTGTTGGTGGGCATGTAAATTAGTGCAGCGCTTATGGAGAACAGTATGGCCGTTCCTCAAACTGCAGATAGAGCGGCCATAGAATCCAGCAATCTCACAACTGCAGATATATCCAGAGGATTGGAAATCATCAGGTTGAAGGGATACCTGCACTCCCATGTTTACTGCAGCTCTATTTACAACAGCTAGGCAATGGAACCAACCTAAATGTCCATTGATGGATGACTGGATAAGGAAATTGTGGTACATATACACAATGGAATACTACTCAGCCATAAAAGAGAATGAAATTCTGCCATTTGTAGAAATGTGGATGATCCTGGAGAAAATTATTCCAAGTGAAACAACCCAGGTACAAAAAGAAATACCATGTGTTCTTGCTGAGCGAGGAGCGGGGGCAACGCCAAGGGTTGCGATCCCGTTGCCGGTCCCGGTCCGGTACGGGCGCGACACTGAGGGTTGCGATCTGTTGCCGGGCACGAAAAAAGACAAAAAAAAAAAAAAAAAGGAATCCATAAATAAACAAATAAAAATAGAGAGACAGAGAGAGACAAAAAGAAACAAACATCACAGTAATACACTGAACTTTTAGAAAGAGAGAAAAGAACCGTGGTTACTAGAGGTGGAAAAGTGGAGGAGAGGGGGGGGAGGCTAACAAGGAATTCATTAATGGACACAAAGAATAATTGTGTATTGTCATGGTGAATAAGCTAAGTAACGTGATCTAACCATCACACAATGTGCACAATTATTGAAAATCAATGTTGTACCACACGTGTATGTATAATAAAGTATCTTTTTTAAAAAAAAGATGGATTCTAATTGGGAGTTTCAATGTCAAATCGGAGACAAGGGGTGGGGAGCAGGAAGGTTTGAAAAGCATTTGGAGTAAAGAGGACATGAAGGACGATAACAGGGACACGATGATGGCATCCAGTACAGCAGACATCTTCCCCTCCCAAGGACCAATCCCCCTTCCTTATTAAAAGAATCTGAAATTTGTTCAGAGAGTAAGGTGCCTAATTGAAAATTTCCCCCCCCACTCTCATGTGCAGCTGGTGGGGAGCCGTGCGACGGAATTCTGGCCGGTGGGTGTAAGTAAGCCAGGCATCTCTGGGAATCTCCGCCTTCTCCATATACACACTGCACCTTGTTACTTGCCTCTTCCTCTGTCTTCCCTCTTAGAAAGCGACACAATACCTGGAGATGCAGCAACTAGGAGGCAATAAGCCAAAGGACGAAGGGTAAGGATGGTGGAAAAAATACCAAAAGTTTGGATCCTTGATGATATTGTGGGGACAGTCCCGGAGTGCCCAACTCCTAGGTGTCTTATTTCGCCCTTCGCTGTATGTTGGGTTTTCTGTTATTTGCAGCCAAACGCACACCTAACTGATACATCAATCGAAAGACGTTTATTTCCCCTCCACATCCCAGTTCTGCTCATCAGATCACCAGGTAAAATGGATTGAAGCTGTGCGTTTGGACATTGGCCTTCCAAGAGCAGACGGTCCTAAGACCTCAGCAGGCCACGCCTGCACAGCCTCAGCTCTGAAACCAAGAGTTTTAAGTGCCCAGACCCTTTAAGAGCGGGGATGTGTGGAACAAGCTCTACGCCTAGAAGATAACTTAACAAATCAGTAAAAATCACTTTCTTTTGGGGGTTTTTATTTTAACAAATTTTATCAATTTCTGAAGAAGCAAATAAAAGAAGATGCTGCAATGATCCTGTGTCCACTGAAAAGCTTCAAAATCACACAAGGAGACAGACTAATGAAGGTGAAGCTGCAAAACTAGGCGTGGGGCAAACCCCAAGGTGAGAAGTGAGGCGGTGAGGTGCCCAGCACCTCCCTTCCCCTGACTCTCTCCCAGGGCCCGATCACCTGCGGTGGGGCCTGGGCCTGCCACGTCACTCCACAGCTGAACGCATAGTTCACTGCCACCCTTATCTTAACCACGCCGTCCGTTCCTTGCAGAGAGCTTGCAGAGGTGAATAAGGTCACACAAAAACGGGTTTGGGCATGACACGCAATATGAGGCATGACCACAAAGCAACAAGAAATCATTTTAATGAGCCTCCCCCAACTCACATCTCGTAAGGAGGCTCAGTGCTTACTGGGGCTGTGCTAATACTGATCAGAAAGTGTGGGGGTCCTTTTGAGAACTAGCTCCAGAGCTCCAGAGCTGTGTGTCATTGCCAACATAGCAGCTTGTATTTGTTCAGTGCTTTACAATTTAATGAGTGACTAACGTTACCTAATCTGTTCCCCAGCATTCTGAAAAAGGTGGCATTGTCTCTTAAAGACGCAGAAGCGAGGTTCAAAGAGGTTAACTGGCTTGCCCCGGTTATTCTCAGCTGTAAACAGCTTGGAGGATGGTCTACATTTTTCATGGAGAAGCAAATGAGACCTAGAGGCTGGAGTCACAAGACCCAAGCACTTTGTCCTCGCTCCTGACTCCAGTCTGTGCTGTCCCAGGGCCAGGGACTAGCACTGGTTTCTGACCGGTGCCTGTGTGTTTCAGAGCAGTTTCACACCCAGAATCTCACTGGGTCTCCTCAGGCCCCTTGTGAGGGGTGGGGTTCTCCCTGAGAGTAAGGCAGGCCAGCCACCCTCATTTCCCTGCTCAGCAGAGCCCCAGGGGACAGCCAGGGAGCACTGTGGAGGCTGGAGCTTGGACTTAGCAGGTGCTGGATGAGTCATGACAGCCTCATGGAAAACATGGAAACAAGGGAAAATCACCATCACCTTAACACCAGGAGGAGGAGTACAGCCAGCCCATGTACCACCCCACTGTGACAGAGGCAACTGGAGGACAGTGGCAAACATCTGCCCAGCGCTACCCCGTGTCCACATGGCTTAGGCTGGTACTTCTCTCCAGGGATGTTTTGTTTCTGTGGGGACATTCAGCCACATCTGGAGACATTTCCGATTGGCCCCGGGGGCACAGTGCTGCTGGCATCCACGGATAGAGACCAGGAAAGCTGCTAAATTTCCTACAGTGTGCAGGACAGCCCCCACCACAGAGAGTCACCTAGCCCAGAATGTCAGTAGTGCCGAGGCTGAGAAAGCCCAGCTTAGGTGCTTTACCTGATATTAACACACTCAACCTCATGCACCCATGCACAGCAGGCACCAGGATCCGTCTCAATTTTACAGTTGAAGACAGTGGGAAATAGACACTTCAATTAGCCTCCAGCGCACACACTTAGTGTCACGCCATAGGAGTAACCGGCAAGACAGGCTGGTGGGTAAGTGTGAAGGCCTCGGAATCTTCCAGGCCGACTTGTAATTGGGTAAATAATTGCAACCCACGTGGGAATAGTGATCTCAGGTTAGTGGTGGCAGTCAACCCAGTGAGAAGGCTCTGTCCCTCAGAATTCTGTCCTGGGCTCTGAAATGGCCAAATTTTATTAATAACCTGGACAAAGATTTGGTAGCAAAGTTAATGAGATTTTCAAATTGAACAAAGCTTGGAGAGATACCTAACGTAGAGTAAGACCAGTAAGGTAGACATTTACAGGGACAGATGTGAAGTTGTGTGTCTGGGTGCAGAACACACATGGCCCGCCTTGACAAAACTCTCAGCGACGTCGTCACCCCACGGAACTGCCAAATTAGTGCCAAGACCCAAGGGGAGCGGCAGACAAGCTTCGCTGAGAGAACAGTCGCAGCCGGCCCTGCTGTAGTGCTCTCCAAACACGTCCACGTACGTTAGCTCATCAGACCAAACCTGAAACCTGCAGACAAGGGCTGGCAGATATTATTAAATCCATTTTATAAATGGGTCCAGAGCAGTCACATGAGTTCCCAAGACTATAAATTAACAGCAGAGTTGGGTTTGGACACTGAGTGTTTTATTCCAATCGCCATGTTCTCCTCACTATGGCCAGAGCCCCAGGAGAGACTGTGCCCATGGTCACGTGGTCGAAGACCCAGGGGAGCCCTGCCCAGCGCTGCCCAGCACCTGGGTGCTGCCTGCTGTACAGACTCCTGACCGACGTAGCCGAGACCGGGACTTGCAGGAGGGTCATGCTTCCGAAGATGGAACGTCTCCGCTTATGTGGGAAAATGTCAGCTAAGCTCACAAGGGAGAATCTGCTGTGGTATCCACAGGAAATCCCTGTCTTAAATGTTAGTGAATGAGAAATTTAAGGGCATAAGTTTACATTTACGGTTTAGCCATTTTAGAAGGCACATACAAACATAAAATAAATAAAGTCGCCT
>NW_007726403.1:534411-547085 GCF_000696425.1 Galeopterus variegatus | reverse complement strand
TCTCTCTCTCTCTCTCTCTCTCTCTCTCTCTCTCTCTCTCTCTCTCTCTCTCTCCCCATATCTATATATATGCACATATGCACACACACATATCTGGGATCATACTGTACATATAATCATAAATGCTTTTTGATTTAATAACATGTATGATCATCTTCCAATGTGGTTCAAGTTCTTCTTAGAGCATTGTTTTAAATACTGTGTCAGAATTCCATCACAGGATTGAACAATAACGTAATTGATGCCCTGTCACAGAACCTTTAGATACTTCCCAGTTCTGTGCTATTAAAGAAAACACTGTGCATCGCTTCCCATTTATTTTCTGGTTGTTTTTTCTCTCTTCATCTACTTACGTCCAGAGCTACACTTGTGTCTAGAGTTTTTTCCTTTTCTTCCACCAAGACATCTCTAATGTCTCACAAAGGTTGGTGACCTCCTGTTGGCTGTCTTCGACACAGATGTTGTCTCCGGGCAGCTTTTGTCAACGCTGAATTTCTGGAGGAAGCATCTGATCTTGTCCCCAATGTTGGAGGACACGAGCAGCAACTAACCTCTCCAAAACCATTTCATGACCCTTAGAATGAAGATTAAACCCCTTGATGAGTAGTGACAGCCTTTAAATAAATAATGTAGTTATTATTTACATTACTTAATAATGTAAATTAGCTATCTGTAAATCGAAACACACTATATAAAAATAAATAAGAAAAAGAATGTGGCAGAATAGGTTTTGTTATTAGTTTATAGGCTTTTCTCCCTCTTGTTTTTCCCTTTCGAGCGGTCAGCCAGGCCTCGTGCGGACTTGCCTAAGAGGAGCTTTGCGGCAGGTCTGCTGGCTGTCCTTCCCGGCTTGTGTTTTCCAAAAGTCTAAGACGAAGGCGGGATCATTATGGGTGTGCTTAGAGAGACGGGGAAGAACAGGAGAGGGGATCATGCTCCAGAAAGAGAAAAGAGATCCTTTGGGGGAAAGAAGGAGCCAGTGGGCCTCGCAGTCACAAGAGCCTGTGCTGGATGATGAGCTGCCAGCCTGCTAGTGACCCCTGGCCCGGTGCTCAGCCTTGAGCAGCAGAGCTATGGACACTCCAGCCGAGACAACTGGCAGCTAAGGTGTACCTGGTGACAGCTGGCCACTTGTTAGGCGGCTCACTCACATGGCTGGCACGTTGGTTTCTCTCTGCAGGAGCCTTTTCACAGCTTCCTGGAGGGTCCTTGCTGGCAGGGCAGCTTGCTTTCCCCAGAAGCAACAATCCAAGAGCCAAGGCAGGAGCTGCAGAGTTTCTATAAATGAGCCTCAGGAGTCACACACAATCATTTCTACCATATTCCGCGATCACACAGGCAGCTCTGATTTGCTATAGGAGGGGATCGCGCAGAGCCTGAAGACCAGGAGATGGTCTTCCTGGAGGCTGGCTGCTACAGTCGGGAAGCAAATTCAACTCTACGGTTGTGTTCAAGAGATTCACCCAAAACAAAGTTATTTTAAAAAGTTGAAAGTCAAAGTAGAGGCAGAGAAATATCAAAAACAAAAAGTATAAAAGCAGAAATCTCAGTCCTAATATGAAACAGGGTAATTTTTCAACCAAAAACATTAAATGAGATAAAGTAAACGGACTTTATAACCCTTGTGCATTATAATTTATAATAAATAATTAATTGTTATGAATATCAACATACTAAATACGATAAAACAAGCTTTCAAAAAGCAGAAATTATAGAAGATACAAGGAAAATGGGCAGAAATGTGTGATTTATAGGAGATTTTGCTTATTCCCTTTGTTTTATTACCCTATTCCCCTTGCCCTGTCTTCTTTGGGTTACTTGAATATATTTTTAGTATTTCATTTTAAATGATCTATTGTCTTTCTTAGCTTTTTTTTCCCCCCATATTAGTAGTTTCTCTAGAGGTGACCATAAACATACTCCACATTTCATAGTCTACGTACAGTTACTTGAATATATTTTTAGTATTTCATTTTAAATGATCTATTGTCTTTCTTAGCTTTTTTTCCCCCCATATTAGTAGTTTCTCTAGAGGTGACCATAAACATACTCCACATTTCATAGTCTACGTACATTTAATATCTTACCATTTCAAGTAATCTGTAGAAGCCTTACATGAGTTCATTTATCTACCCCTCTTTATGTCATAGTGTCATATGAATTACATCTACATAATTAACAAATCCAGAAAATGTTAACTAACATTATTTGCTGTCAACAGTCATATATATTTTTAAAAATTTAAGAGAAGAGTCTATTATACTTACCCAGATATTTACCATTTCTGTTTCTCTAACATTATTCTTGAAGTTCCAGGTTTCCCTCGGTGTCATTTTTCTTTATCCCAAAGAACTTGTTTAATCATTTCTTTTAGAGGAGGTCTGCTAGTAACAAATTATTAGTTTAATTAAGATAAAGTTATTTAATTAAAATTAATTATTTAATTCTTATTAATCAGAGAATGTCTTTATTTCTCTGTCATTTTTAAAAGATATTTTTGCTAGATATAGAATTCTGTTGACAGTTCTTTTTTTTTTCAGCAATTTAGAGATGTTGTTCCACTGTCTTTTTGCCTCCATAATTTTCGATGAGAAATCTGCAATACTCCACATTATTTTTCCCTGATATGTCGTATACTATACAGTGTTTTTCTCCGGCTGCTTTCAATTGTCTTTTCTTTATCTTTGATTTTCAGTAGTTTATGATGCATGGCTTCCTTTGAGTTTATCTTGTTTAGAGTTTGTTGAACTTCTTGAAATGGTAAATTTATGTTTTTCACCAAATTTGGAAAATTTACATCTATTAGTTCTTCAATATTCTTCTGTACCACCATCTTCCTCTTCTTCTTCTGGGACTCTAATGTTAGACCTTTTTATATTGCCCCACAGGTCCTTGAGGTTCTGGGATTTTTTTATCTTTTTTCTCTCTGTTCTTTTAGACTGTATAATTTTTGTTGATCTATCTCAAGTTCACTGACCATTTCCAGAATTTCTCCCACACTCTTTGGGTCTCAGGGGCCCCTTTTCCTGATTCTTCTGGCCAGAAAGATGGGGTTACCTCAAAAACTTAGCTTTCCCTACTGCCATGCAGTTCCACATGACTAGGGCCACCTTTGGAGAGAATTGTCAAAAGAAAGAGGAACAAATTAAAAGGGATCACCCCCACACTCTTTGGACAAACCAATCTCCTTTTCCAAGTTCCTCTGCCTAGAAAACCAGATTTTTCTTGGATTTATTTTTTCCTTGTGCTGTTCCACATGACTAGGACTGTCTTTGGAGCAAAGTGGCAAGAGAAAAGAAGAGAAATAAAAAGACTGCCTAGAAAACCAGATTTTTCTTGGATTTATTTTTTCCTTGTGCTGTTCCACATGACTAGAACTGTCTTTGGAGCAAAGTGGCAAGAGAAAAGAAGAGAAATAAAAAGGGGGTTACCTCAGACCCTTCAGACTCAGGCTTCTTTCCAGTTCCTCCAGCCAGAGAGTTGGGTTCTTTCTCTCTGAAACCTCTCTCAAGTTTTCAGGGCTGCCAACACTACCACTACCACCACCTTTACTGCCATAGAAGTGCAGTACCACAACTGGGCTGGCCTCGGGGGAGGGGCAGGAGAGAAAAGAGAGAGCAAGATGGGATTTCCCCACATTCTCCAACATGCAGGAGTCCCTTTTCTTGGTCCTTTGCTGCGGAAGAGTGGGTTTCTCCCAGAGTTTTTGTCTTCTGGACACACTGTGCAATTCTGAGATTCAGCCCACCTTCCCGTCAGATCTATGAGACAAAGAAAAAAGAAAAACTCATGCCTATTATGGGTAATTATTTAAGTTTTGACATTAGTCTCCAATCCTGTTGTCTTTGCTCACTTCTTAGAATGCTTGGAGGGTTGCTATTCATGCTCTACTCAGAGTTTTGAGCATTCCCAGTCGGACAGGAGGCTGCACTGAGCTCACAGCGTCTTGGCTGGCACCAGAGGTCAGTTCTAGGAAACCCTAATTCACTCTCTCAGCCCAAGTTGAAGCAAATGTACAGAAGGAAGTAAGGAGATAAAAGACCAAAATGACATGATCAATTAAGTATATCTGATGGATATGTGCTAAATTTTGAATTCTAAAATTATTGCTATACCATCTTTCCAAGTGACCACTGGACATTCACAAAATTAGTCAAATAATAAACCACACAAATAACTTCAATGAATTCTAAAAAAGAGAAATACTGCAATGCTGTGGATTGGATGTCCCCCAAAGCTCACTGAGACTTAATCCCCACTGTGACAGTATTAAGAGGGTGGGAAATCTTATTATGGTAATTGAAAGGTGGGGCCTTGAATAGGTGATTAGATTGTGAGGACCATGCCCTAGTGAATGGATTAACCCATGGATGTTTTAATGATGGTCACTGGCATGGCTATGATGGCTTTAAAAGGAGAGTGAGTAAGGAGACTGATCTCTCTTTGCTCAAGCCATCCACCATGTGATCCTCTGCATCACTGTGTAGGGTCACTACTGACAAGGCCGTCACCAGAGGTGTCCTCTGGACTTTGGACTTCCCAGCCTCCAAAACTGTAAGCAATAAATATTGTTTCTTTACAAACTATCCAGTTTCAGGTATTTCTGTTATAAGCCACAGAAACAAACTAATACGTGCAGAAAATATTGCCTAATTATAATGTAATAAGCTAGAAATTGGTAACAAAATCACAAAACCAAAAAAGGGCCTTCACCTAGAAATGTTACAATTCCTTATTAATCAACTTTTCAGTCAGGAGGAAATACAAAGTGAAATTCCAGAATTTCCTGGATATAACAACAGGGAAAATACTAGTTATTAGAACTAATGGAATACAAATAAAGGATGCTCATAGACTTAAATACTTATATCAGTAGGAAAAAGAAATTAAATTAATTCATCTACTTGCTCAAAAATTCAAAAACATAATAAAATAAGCTAAAAGGACACAGAAAAAGAGAACCAATAAAAATCATAGAAAAATGAGTTATAAAATAGAAAAACAGCAGAATTTATGAATGCATCAAAAAAGCAGGATCACTGAAAAATGTCAGTGTAGTTAATTCCTAATCAAGGAGAGAGGGGATAAAATTTTAAAAAAACAAGATAAGAAATGACAAGGTTGATGCAACCAGCAGGCACTCACACAGTGCTTCACATATTCCATCTCGCTGATCTGTAAACAGTCCAATTTACTGGCTATTATTATTACTATTATTTCTATTGTCCTCCCTCACAAGAGAGAAATGGGGCCCGGAGAGGCTTTGTGATTCATGCAGGTCTCCCAGCCAGTAATGCGTGGAGCTGGAACACAAGCCACGCCGTGCGGCAGGTGCCAATGGTGACGAGGGGTCAGGTGTGGGAGAAGTGCTGGGCCACGTTGATCTGGGATTGGCCCTGTCCCTTAGTGAGATCAGCTTAGTGTGCCCCACCTCTGGGAGCAGGGCCACTTTAATCTGAGTGTTCACAAGCACCAGGTGAAAGACACACTCTCCTTTCACTGCTCCGAATACTCAAACAAGCTTCTTTCTCACACAGTGAAGTGGTTTGTAAGAGGAAGGCCAAAAAAAGGACGCTACATATAGCATAGTCTTTGACCGTTCTTCACTTACTGGATCGACTAGAAAAACCTGGGAATGGGCCGAACTGGGTTTCCTATCCCCATATTATAAAAGAATAAACTGTGTTCTAGAAAAACTTAAGCACCATGTTAAGTGTTGTGGTGCCCTTTTATTCTTGTTTTGTTGCAAATGGGGGAAGTGGGTGCTGTGGCTGGAATGTGTCCCTAATTCCCGGTGTGGTATTTGACAGATGGGGCCTTTAAGAGGTGATTGAATCGTGAGGACTACGCCCTCCCGAAGGGATCAATCTATTCATAAGTTAATGGATTAATGGTTTAATGGGTTATAGGGGTAGACCGGGGTTTTACAAGGAGGGCAAGTGGGCACGTTGGCACACTCTTGCTCTTGCCATCCTCACCGTGTGATACCCTGTGTCACCCTGGGACTCTGCAGAGTCCCCACCAAGAAGAAGCCCCTCCCCAGATGTGCCTTGGACTTCCCAGCCTCCAAAACTGTAAGAAATAAATTTTGTTACTTTACATATTACCCAGTTTCAGGTATTCTGTTATCTGCAACAGAAAACAGACTAATAGAGTGGGAAAGAAGGGCTTTTTTTCCCTATGTATGTCTGTATTGTTTGAAATTTTTACAATGGAATTTATTTTTTTATTAAGTAGTTTTTTGGTTTTTTTGAGAACAGAGGGGAAGTTAACAGCCTGTATAGGCTGGGCTCACTCAGATGGGAGGGGTCTGTTGGGGAGAAGGTGGGGAGTCTGAGTCTCAGGAGCGCTGAAGGTTCCCACCAGGGCCCTGACTCGTGACAGTCCTGTGTACAGCTTTCACAGATTCAGACACCAGGCTATGCCACTGGAGGCTCTGACTCAGCAGGTTTGGGGGCCCAGGCATTGTATTTAACCAGCACCGAGGTGTCTGGTGTGGACAGCACCTGAGAACTCGGAGCACAGTGGGGTGGCCCAGGAGAAAGCAGACTTGTCACGACGACAGTAGACACCCATGCTGAGCAAACCGTGTACCAGGGCTTCAGACACCCTGTCTCATGGCTCTTTTTAATGACTTCTGGGAACTCTTTCCCAGGTGAGAAAACAGGCTCAGACAGATGCAGGGAAAAGAGCAAAAGTCCCCCAACCCCCTTCCCCCATCCTTCCCCTGCACCAGTGCTCAACCCAATCACTGGGTGCCACATGTCAGCCCAGACGTTCTTCAGTCGCATGACACACACGCGTGTGCAGGAGGGTAGAGGATCACGCTAGGCCAAGGCCCAGCCCACCCCACCTCAGAAATGATGGCCTAAGGCTGCTTTAATTGCAGTGTCCCCATAGCAACCTCATCACCGTGGCAACTAAGAACTGGTCTGATCAGTTACAGTACAACAGAGCAGGAAGGGACCCTAAATCATCAGGTGTCACCCCAACATTTCACAGACAGGGAAACAGGAGTCAAAAGAGGTATTATTTTATCATTATAATGAATGATAATCACCAGTGCTGCTACTGATGATAAAAACAGCTGCCAGAGCTGACTGCTGGGCAGGGCTGGGCACATTGCTCATCTTCAAAGTCACCCTGCGTGGTGACTTCTTATTTCCCATGTTATGGACAAGGAAACATGGAGGCTTGCCAAGATCAAGCTGCTAGAATGTGGAGGGGGCAGAACCTAGCCCCAGGCCGTGTCCTCAGCCACCGCACGAGCTGGACAGCAGGTGGAAGCCCCACGTCGGCCCCTCGTCCCTTCCACTGCACAACGTGGCATTATGGGGCCCTGTTTCCTAAACAAATAGCCCTGGGAGTTCTAGGGGCCTGCTGGGATCTGGCCACCTGTGGCTCAGTTGGGGGACACCTGAGCTGTCGGCCACCACTGCTCGGCTCTGCCCCCTCACTGTACCACCCCCAGGATTGTGATCAGTGCTCACCTGCTCCTGCCCTGGGCCTCGACCAGCCCCACCATCTGTGTAAACCAGCAACCAAGACTACTGTGTACACACAAGGCCCCCATCCCCGGCTGCTGAGTGTCAAACGGATCGCCACCCACATGTGAGCATCCTTGGCTCACCGTGTCCCCTGGTGTGCATCTTCCTGCTTGTGCACATGCACAGCACATACATACTACACGCCACACACAAAACAGACACACACACACCACACATGGCACATACACCCCAGACACACACTCCAGACACATCACACACATTCCACCACCAGACACCAAACAGACACACACATCACACCATACACATATAACCCCCCACACGCATGCACCACACTCACACACAACCACACAGACACAATAGGAAGTGTTCCCCTGACCCCACAGAGACTGACGCCTTCTCTCTTCTGCAGAGGTAGGGGCAGAGAAGCCTGAAGGGACAGTATCCAAATGCTGAGTCCTAGGCGGAGCTCTGACTGACCCGGTACAACCTCTCGCAGCAGACGGGCCCACAGTGCCTCCCCATCCTCGACCCACGAGTTCTGCGTCTTTCAGTGACCTGTCACTCTCTGAGTCATCATTCCCCACTCTCTGAGTCGTCATTCCTTGAGTGGGAACATTGCCTTGAGAGGATCATCCTGGCCCCAGAACCCTCCGAGCTGGTTTTCCCCTCTTCCCCTGGGGACACCGACATCTGCACTTTACATCTGCTCAGAACCCGCCTTGGCATTCCTGTTTTGTTGTTAGACTCTGGCTTCTTGGTCACATTACTAAGAAGACGTAAAAAAGTGAAACGGAGCTTAAAAAAATAAAAAGTCCAAATTTCATACAGAAGGTACATCTTTTCCATTTCTTACCAATTCACTAATTTCTTCATTTATTCAGCCAAAAAAAAAAAAAAAATCAATGAAGGACTACTGTGCACCAGACACCGCAAGGTTTAGGACACCACCGTGCACAAGAAAAACATGGTTGCTGTTCTCAAAAGTCTAAAGGTGCAGCAGTGAAACCAAGAGCCACAGATCTGATTTGATTTCATATTTTATGATTAGAAATATGTGTTTTGCTTAGTTTAAGAGTTTGCCTGCAGCCACTACGGCAGTGAAGCACGTAGGTCTCTGTGAACAAGCGTGGGGCTTACGACAGGGAAAGTTACGAGAAGTTGCCTAAAGAATGTCCTGCTTACATTAAAGAAAAATGCCCTTAACTCGAAATAATAAGAATAATTAGTAGTGATTCAGAGTCACAAGATGTGTGTCCCTTAACAAACGGTCTGTGATGACATCTCTGACACCAGTCCCGTCTGTTTGCTGATGGAGCGAGACCCCCAGAGACCACAGGCCTGCCGAAACACCTGTACTCCCCGGATCGGAGAAAGCCAAGATGTTACTCAAGATGCCAGAAATGATTGTGCTCACCTCACCGCAAGCCAGTCAGATCCCCACACGACCCCGAAGACCCCGACTTATGAATTTTGCTCTATAAATGCTTGTGATTTTAAGCCACTGGGGAGTTCAGGTTTTGAAAGCACTAGCTTCCCATTCCCCTCGACGAGCGCCTTTCAGTGAAAGTCTAGTTTTTACTCCTGCGAATCCCGGTGGGCTGCTTAATTGGCACAGGTGTGCCCAGGCTCAGCCCGTTCCAGGTCTGGTAGCAGCAGACGTTCCTCTCCCATTGCCTTTCTCTTCACCATCTCTGTCCTCTCCAAGGTCCTGCCTCAGGACAGACTCCCCAGGAAACAGTTCCTGAGGCAGAGATTTGAGAGGCTGTGCTGTGGGGTGCTCCTGAGAATGTCACCCACAAGGAGGGAGGGAGGCAGGATCGTGTAGACGGAGAGGCTGGACAGTGGGGCAGCCACGACAGTAGCCAGAGCCGGCTCAACGGGGAGCCCGGGAGTGGGGTTGCCCTTCAGTGGAAAGAGGATTCATCCCGTACCTCCTCTCATGACTGCTTGGATGTGGGCTGCCCCTCAGGAGGGGGCATGACTCTGGGCAGGGCGGCTCTCTGAGGCTGATGACAATTCGAAAGAGGACTTGGTGATGAGCCTCAGCAGCCCACATGCCCACAGCCAGGGGGGCCTGGGCCTGGGGGGATCTGAGCTGCACCCCAGGATCCACTTACCACCAAGATGTTGAACCGCAGAAGTCACAGGTGGCCCGACCTTGGGAACGGCCTCCAACCCAAGCCCCAGTTCCTGGAAGTCTTCCACAAGGGCCCGGACAACTCTCAGTCCTGATGGGTTTTAGCTTAAGACCCTGTGAGTTTCAGGACCTTGAACAGAACACTTTACAGATAAAGCTCATGGGCGCTGGAAGCAAGCCCTTCCCCAGGCCGTCCCAAAGCAAAGGTACGGTCTCTTTCTGAGCCAAGGCTCTGCATTAGAATCAGCTGGGCGACTTTTAAAACAGCCTGGGCTGGAATTCCCTGGCTCATATTCAGATATAATCAATTGGGGTGGGTAGCGACATCAGTGCTTTCTTAACATCTCCAGTGGACTACTGTGTAGCCAGGCTGGGAATCACTGCTCTGGTGGAAAACTTGCTAGACTAGACTCAGAAGCAGCAACCGAGACCCACTGTGACCGTGGGCAGGACAGCTTCTGTGGGCCTCAGGAAGTTTGAGGAATGGAACAGGGTCACAGATATGCTCCCAGGGACACCCCTTCAAAACAGAATAACGTCAATCTTTTCCCAATTCACCAAGGACAAAGTTGGAGGATAGAATTTCCCAGGTCTAACGTTTGGTTTCTTTTCCCTGATAACTTTTTCTAAGCCTCTACACCTGCTCAACTTCTTTTCCTAAGCAAACAATCAGCACTGGCTTCATCCCAGGAAAAGTTGTTCTCACTGTGGTCAAGAGGCTAATGGGCTGGGTGGCATGAGCTTCATCCCCCCCCCCCCCCCCCCCCCCCCCACCACACTCCCCCAATGCACAGGGCTGGCAGTGGTCTGCACACCATAAGGCACTGAACACAAATACCGGTTGTTCCTGACGGGGCTGGCACTGGCAAGTATGTACTTGGTACATTTCTGGCTGGAATCTCATGTTCTGCCAGGTAAACTCTCAGCAAAGAGCATAAGCAAATTGGTTTCCTGGCATGTTCTGTGACTGTTTTGTAGTTTTTGAGTCCTGGGCCTCATGGTTCATGAGAATGGTCTGTCTTGGTGATGGGAAACTCCTTGCCCGCCCTCAGTTTTGGTTCCTCTAGAAATCTCCTGCCACCACGTCTTTTGGTTCAGCATGTTGCAAAAATGTCCGGACACTCCTAATGAAGGTGTCAGGCATTAACAGATGAGCTGAAGTGCACAGACCCCGACTTGAAACTCAGGCTATATTGTCCCTTGAGGTAAACGTTGACTTGGTATTTAAGTTCCCTCAATATTTACCTCTTAAGTCAACAAAGCTGGACGTTTATCTCAACTGACACTGATACCTGCTTAGAGTTGGTGTCTCACTTCCCGAGCTCACGGCCTTGGCATGGACGGACGGCAAGTACTCAACTCCGAACAGGTGAGGGAAGGGACCAGGTGGGAGACCAGCAAGGGCAGAGGCCCTGGGGCGGGGGCTGGAGGGGCCGAACCAGAGGGAGGCCACAGGCCCTGAGTGGGTGGGTCCACCTCACCATAGGTGCCCGGCCTGCAACCAGACATGGCCGGAGCAGGGCTCTCCACCAGCTCACACGCTGCAGAGGTTTTGGCCTCTTCCCCCGGCTGAAACCCAGAGCCCTGTCGGCCACATTCCTGCCATGGGACCTCTGGTCCTCCCTGAGGTGCCCGGTGCAGCATGACAGGCACGTAGGACCAGGTGCACTGGGAGGCAGGTCTTGAGCAGTGTCACCTGTGAGCACATGGCCTCTCCCTCACGCTGCCAGCCGCCCCTGGCTCTCCCACCCTCTGCCACCATGGCTCTCTGCGTTGGGTTGACTGTCACCCCAAAACTTAGTCCCTACTGTGACAGTGCAAAAGAGGGTGGGAAACCCTATGATGGTAATTGAAAAGTGGGGTCTTGGAGGGGTGATTGGATTGTAGGATCCATCAGTAGTGAATGGACTGGTAATGGTGGTCAGGGCGTGGTTCTGAGGGCTTTAAAAGGGAGTGATGAGGAGGTTGGCCTCTTGCTCTCTCGCTGCTCTCTCTGCTGCTCCATTTCACAATGTGATACCCTGTGTCACTGTCACCACCACCAAGACCCTCACTAGATGTGTTGCCTGGGCTTCGGACTTCCTAGCTTCAGAAACTGTAAGCAATTTCTTTTTCTTTATAAAATACCTAGTTCCATGCATTTGTTATAAGCAACAGAAATGGACTAGTACACTCTGTCTCTGGCCCCATGCTGGGCACTGCCGCCCTTGGTGTTTCCCAGAATGTGGGTGGAGACAGTGTGTGGGTGCGGCAGGTGCCTCAGCTGGTTTGCGTGCTGGCTAATAGTGCTGCAGGTGCCTGACTCGCCCACCTGGCACACTTGAGGCCCCTTGCCCTTAACTCCCAGGTCCCTGGTGTCTCCCCCCTGTAGAGCCTTAACTTCCAGAATGGCCTGTGCCCTCACCCCATTGCATTCAGCTTAGTCTGTCCTGGGAGTTCTACTCAGAAGCCCAGCTGTAAGCCTGATGGATATGAAGCTGATCTGGTTGCAGAATCGGGGAGCCCAGCCCCTCAGCTGCCCCCCCCCGGCACCCCCACAGCCCAGGGTTCTGCTGAGCACCTTTGGAACTCTGCATCTGTGGTTCTCAGGGAGGTCCTTGGACCCCCGGCACCCCTGAGACCCTTCCAGGGTCCTCCCTTTCCCCAATTCACATCTATGCGCTGCAAGATGTCCTTTATGCTCCCTGACCAAGATGGCACGTCGCAGCAGATGCATGCAGAAGCAAGCGGGCAAACCCAACGTCTCCCACCAGGGCAGACGTGGAAGAGGTTTGCAAAAATGTGAGACAATGCCCCTCTTCTCAGTGCAGGTTTTTGTTCGTTTTGGAAAGCATAGCTGCTTGTCATAAAATATTTTTGTAAAAATATAAAAGGTTTATTGTTATTTTTAATGAATTAATAAATATTTTTAAATGTTCTCAGCTTTAATTTCTAATATGGTAAATTTCCAGTTGATAATTTCTAATACGGAAAATATGAATAGATACAACCCTCATAAGCAAATGTTCTTTGGGGTAACTCCGTAACTC
>NW_007726403.1:529116-534047 GCF_000696425.1 Galeopterus variegatus | reverse complement strand
TAGCTGCTTGTCATAAAATATTTTTGTAAAAATATAAAAGGTTTATTGTTATTTTTAATGAATTAATAAATATTTTTAAATGTTCTCAGCTTTAATTTCTAATATGGTAAATTTCCAGTTGATAATTTCTAATACGGAAAATATGAATAGATACAACCCTCATAAGCAAATGTTCTTTGGGGTAACTCCGTAACTCCTCAGAATAGGAAGAAGTCCTAAGATCAGAATGTTTGAGAACCATGCTCAGATCACTGCCATGTACCCCTTGCAGAACACCAGCGTCCTGTAATCCACGTCACCTGTCACCTGAGCTGCTCTGCTGAGAATGGCAAACACTCCGTGCTCTCTAGTTTCCAGGAAATGCTCTAAGCCCTTTGCAAATATTGGCTCAGTTGATCCTCATATGATGCTGAGGTAGGAACCATCACTACCCCCGTCTACGGGTGGTTAAGGCAGTTGCCTGTGGTCACACACTGAGGGAGTGGCAGAGGCAGGACCAAGCCAGGAGATCTGACTTCAGAGTCTGGACTCACCCTCTACACTGCACCGACTCACAAGCCAAATTACTACTGAGCCCACTCGTCCGTGTCCTTGCCAAACTATGTTTACATTTAATAGCAGTCTTTGATGTTTTGACTTGGTGGTTTTCACCACAGATTGTTCTACCTCCTGTGGCTGAAAAGTGCATGCGTGTGTGTGTGTGCACGTGCGTGTGTGTGTGTGTGCACATGCGTGTGTGCGTGTGTATGTGCACGTGAACGCTAGGGCTGCGATAACAAAATACCACGGGCCAGGGGGCTTAAACAGCAGGAATTTCCTCACAGTCCTGGAGGCTGCAAGTCCAAAGTCAAGGTGTCACAGGGCTGGTTTCTCCCGAGGCCTCTCTCCTTGGCGTGCAGATGCTGTCTTTTCTCTGTGTCCTCACATAGTCGTCCTTCTGTGTGCATCTGTGTCCTGATCTTCTTATGAGGACCAGGCATAGTGGACTAGGGTACACCCATATGACCTTATTTTAACAAAATAACCTCCCTAAAGATCCTCTCTCCAAATACAGTCATATGCTCAAGGTACTGGGGTTTGAGACTTCAACACATGAATTCAGCCCAGAACAGGTGTCATTCTGGGGGTCACAATGACTGGAGGTGCTACTGTCTTTTGTTGAGGGAGGTGGGTGAGCAAGGCTGTTAGTCACCTTTCAATGGGTGAGTCTCCCCCCCCCCAAGTAGAGGGACAGAGGAGGACGGGCAGGTGCTACTCTGTGCCTTGGAAAGGAGTCTCCTTCCTCGGCCTCAGCGACGAGTTTGGGTAGGTGTTCCTGAATCTCGTACCAAGGTCTAGCTCACCCCCCATAGGTCTGTAACGACATGGTGGCTCAGGCGACATGCCCAGCTATAGGCACACGGGCCCAGGGGCAGGGCAGGAGCTGGGCACTTCCGTGGCTCAGGCTCTTTGCTACCATGGCAACCGTGCCGCTGCTCTGCAGCCTGATCCTGCCCCTCCTCCCACCCTGTGTGCACCTGAAGCTGCAGAGAGACCTCCTCCTTGGGGTGTTGGGGTTTCACGGAATGGGTGGGCAGACCCCGCTGGATTCCGCTGGGTGGTCTGAGCCCGCATCCCTCCAGGGTGAAACCAGGAGGGGCTGCAGGGTCCCCTGCTCTGGCTTCCTCATCAAACTGGCGACTCCAGCCTGGTCTCCTGTGCCTGCCGCCTCTCATCTCTGACCCATCGCTCCTCTCCTGGCTCTGAGGCCACCCTGTTGTCTGCATCCTGACATAGGAAGAACCTAGAGCGCATCCGCCTTCTGAGGCATGAGGGACGTGCTCTCTTGAGGAGTGGGAGTCACACCGTGCTCATGACGTCCCCACCCTCCACATGAGTCCACTCACCAACTTCTGACCATGGCCGACCCACCACCCCGTTTCTGCCTTCTCACCTGGGATGGAGGCAAGGGCAGTGCCCACCACGCGGAACCCTGGCAGGGTTGGGCGTGAACACATAAGGGGTTTGGAGGTGCCTGGTGCATCGCCCTGGAATTTCATGGGTACCGACATTGTCCTGGTGGCTCACTGACCTCCACCACATGTTCTCTGCAACCAGGAGGTGGGTGGGCAAACCCAGGTGCATTTTCATATGTTGTGCCTTATGTACTCGGTGGTCCCATAAATGCTCTTGCGATCACTGTAGGTGCCAATTTAACCCGTGTCAGGAAGGTGGCCAGCTAGAGGGAGTTCCACGCAGGGGCTGGTTATAACGGCGATGGAGGGCTGGCGAGTGAAGGGGTGTGAGAGCAGGACACAGGCTGGCTCAGCTGGCAGCAGCTGCCAGGCCTGGGGCTGGAGGGACGGAGGGAGCAGGTGCATTTAGAGCTCAGAGTCCAGCAACTGTGGCAGCGAGACCCAGGGCAGGGGCCACCCAGGGGCTGGGGTGTCAGGGAGGAGGCAGAGGGAACGCGCAGGGGACATGTGTGCACCGAAGCTGGGGAGGCCAAGGCTGAAGCCTTTTTCAACATGGAGCTCTATCAGGGGTAATGAACGCAGCAGAAGTAAGCGCTGGCTTCAAGGCCATTTTCTGGAACTTGGGGCCTCCTGTTGGCCCGGCCGGCCTCACCCGCACGTGCGGGCCTTTTGCTTAGACGAGCAGCCGGGAATGTTTCCCATTTCCAAGGCCGGTCTGTGGTTGGAGGGTCGGGGGTTCTGAATGGCTCCCCGTGGTCAGCAGCAGCTCTGGGGGCCGGAGATACACTTCTCTGGGCACAAGGATGACTCCTCTTCGTCAGAGGAACAGGCCGCACATGGGAACACTGACGGTCAGTTGTCTGCTGCCAGGAATTTCAGAATCACTCAAGGAAGCTCAATCATTCCAAGAAGGACACTGTCGAGTGTCTCCTGGACTCTCAGTGGGTGCAGACACTTACGCATGTCACCTGTCATGCACGACCAAGATCATCCGGGCCAAGTCCTAACCAGGAGGGCCAGCGTTTGGGGGACTGTCTCCTGGTGCTTCCTCAGACAGACAGGAGACAGTCGGGAAGATCACGGAGGACTGGTGCCATAGCTTCATTTACACTAAACTCTGCCTCATGCACCCCCCATTCAAGTCTGTCTCCCCCGCAGGGGCTCATACTCTGACTGCTGGGCCTGGTGCAGGTGGAGCTGGCCCGGGACCCTCCCCCTGTGGCTGACAGTCATATCTCAGAGCTAAGATGTAGATGCTGATTTTCAGCATAAATGTTGCCTCATCACCAGATCTGTCTTGTCTCCAAATTAGGGACTGACGTGTGCTTGGAGAGACGGGCATTGACTTCTCGGGGAGGAAATGGGCAAGGCCTTCTCCCGCTGGCCCTTAAGTGAGTTCCGCTGTCTTCTGCCAGGTTTGGGACGTGGGACCCTGGAGCTGGGCACTTCTCTCTGCTCTGGGCAGGAGCTAACCAAGGGGGCACAGGAGTGGGCAGGCGCTCCCGGGTGAGTGCCTGGCTGCCTGCTCTGCCTGCTGGAGCCCCAGCCTCCACCCTGCGGAGCATCTGGTCTCTTCCCTGCCACTCGGCTGGCCCGGCCTCTCCCGATGCTGACAGCAGCCTGTCTGCTGGCTCCTCCCTGACTTCTTGGCCTCCCTGGCCTCTGAAGGTCACAGGTGGACGTGGCAGACAGATGTGCTTTGTAGGGCCCGGCCTCTCCTGGCTGCCCATCCACGGTCCTGTCACCAACCCCACCTGCAACGGGGCGGTAATGGCCACCTCAACCCTACACTGGTTCCCAGAGTTCCTGGAATGGCTTCGTATCTCAAAGGCAAAAACCAGCATCAAAAATCCTGCCCTGATCTCATTGTATCTCAAAGATTTACCTAAAACTCTTTGTTGTTTTTGGAATCACATTGTATAGATATGTACAGGGGGGCCAGAGATGCACAGGAGAGGAGAAGGGACACCAGCGAGACGGGGGCACATGTGGCATGAAGTTGGGGGACAGGGGAGGGCTCCCTCTTCTTTACACCGTAAATCTGTCAAAATGAACCCCCTGCAGACAGGAGGTAGGAGTCAACGGGGACAGTTGACAGCACTGACTGGCCAGGTGACAAAGCTCAGGGAGTTGTGCCTTAGATTTCCATCGTTCTCTCAATATGGCTTTTGCAACAACAAAAAAGAAGTTGGCCCCGAGTGTGGGAAGAAGCCGAGGAAGGGGCCGGACCCTTCCCACAACTGCGTTCCTTCCCCCTGAGGGATGATGACGGTCCTGGACAACCCGGAGGCTGAAGTCCAGTTCCACCAGGAGGTTGGGAGGACTGGTGGGGACCCTGTTTGGGTCCTGACGGGCAGGCTTAGAGTAGCTTGTCCTCACTAGGCACGGCGGGGAGGTCATTCTAATAAGGCTTGACTGTGACATGCAGCCCATGCCTGGGGGTCCGTGCCACCCACTGCCAAAGACCCTCAGAAGAGAGCTGCAGGCTGCCCCAACCGTCTCCCCCGCAAACCCAGGAAGAGGGAGGCAAGACCTGCACGTACCCCAGTGCCCCATGCAGGCCGTCCCCTGCTCTGAGCCCCTGGAGGTGTCATTCATTTGAGGGGGGCATTCAACATGGCCCCCCAAAGTGTGGCTTGAAATGACAGAGCCAGGTCTCCTCCCTGTTGGTCCCTAAGGCATCACCAAGATCTCTGCAGAGTGACAGGCTCCTGGAAGGAGTGTCCCAGGAACAGGGGCCACTTTGCAGAAACAATGTCACAGTCCAGGAGGAACTGCCCAAGTGGGGGCCAGAGGAGCCAGAGAGGGGGGTCTAAGCCTTAGAACCGCAGTTCATAGCCTCTGGGAGCCTGTGTCCCAGGAACATTCCAGAACATATTCGGGGACCAAGGTAGGGTGACCAACTTTTTCTTTTGCCGAGTAAAGATTTTTTTTTTTTTTTTTTTTTTTTTTTTCGGTCCCGGCAACGGACCGCAC
>NW_007726403.1:510451-528662 GCF_000696425.1 Galeopterus variegatus | reverse complement strand
GGCAACGGGATCGCAACCCTCGGTGTTGCGTCCGCACCTCGCTCAGCCAGTGAACGGGAACCGGTCTGTATGTGGGATCCGAACCCTCGGCGGGAGCGCCTCCGCGCTTCCCAAGAGGCGCACTAGCGCAGTGCGCCACCGGGCCGGCCCCCCGAGTAAAGATTTTTAACAGGCAATCACTACTGCTTATCATTACTGGACTAAAACAAGGTCATTTTAATAGCAAAGATTAGGGCCATTTCAGAATAAATATCATTTTAATTTAAAACTTGACGAAAAAATCCATACAATCAGTTTGGCATATTTTAGGAAATCTGAAGATACACACCTCCTATGTCTGAGTAACCTCATTGCCAGGCGTGCGCCCCGCACAGTGATTCATATACAGCGAAGTCTGCAGACACTTTTGATGGTCAGGACTTGGCAGGGAGGGGTTCCTGGCATCAGCTGGGTGGAGGCCAGGGTTGCTGCTCAGCACCTGGCAGTGCCCAGGACAGCCCACAGCCCCATGGCAATAGTGCCACTGTTGAGAAACCCCACCCTAGGGAAACCCCAGCACATGGCACATGGAGAAACACGCACAAAGATGTTCATGAGCAGCTCCGTTTATAACAGCAATGCTGGAAACAACTCAAACGCCCTTCAAAAGAAAATGGATACATGAACTGCAGTTGATTCAAATGGAACATTTGATACAGAAAGAAACTACATGCAGCGACACGTAATCTCACATGGACATGTTGAGGAAGGGAACCAAGACACACGAGAACGCACAGAGTGGGAGTCCCTCTGTAGAAACTTCTGAGCGCAACCCTACAGCCTTGCTCGGGAATGCAGACAGCGTGGTCAAGCTGTGGTGAACAGCCGGGAGGTGTCGGTGGCACAGGTGTGCCTGGCGCTGCCGCCTGCGGAGACCTGCTGCCGAGCTTCTGGGACATGCCCATTGTCTGTTTCTTGCCCTGGGGGTTCCCCGCGTGCCCCTTTCTCACTCCTTACCAAACTGTGCGTTTGTATTGTAAGCACTTTTCTGCATGTAAGTTGGTTTACAATAATGTTAAAAAATAAAATGTATTCTGTTTTGTCTCATTTTGCCAAACGCTGGTGAGAATTCTGTTATGGACAGATACCAGGCTGGAGTCCAGTGTTCTCAAACCACGGCTTTAGAGAGTCATGGGGAATTAAAAAAAAAACAACCAAAAAATGGTATTTATTCATCAGATAAGAAGCAAATCTTAAGACCAGCGGAGCAGCCACAACAACAACATAAAGCCCAGGGAGGGCTGGGGTGCTGGGCTCTGCCTGTGAGCCAGCTTCATGCCTGCACTGAGGGCCCTTGGCACACATGCGATCACACTCGTGGCAAAGGCCCTGCCGCTTAATGAACAGGTCTACTCACGGTCCCCAGGCTTCTTAGGTTGTGGATCTACTGTCCCACCATCTGTTTCTGCTGGTGGTCCCTGGCTGTTTTCTGGGTGTGTTCCCTCAATATTCAGCATAAGCTGACTCCAGCCCTCCACCAGGTCTTTGCCCCCCAGTGTGGCCCCTCAGACCCAACACTGACAACGATCACCAAGCCGGGGTCCCACCAGGCCACTTGGCACCCTCCCCACCCTTGGCCCTGCACAGCATGCCCACCCACCAATGAAGGAGACTCAGAAAGCAGAATGAGTGGATCCAAGTGGCGCCTAGAACAGGAGAGGGTCAAACTGACAGGATACAGGTCAGAGATTTAATCATTGCACATTGTATGCATGAAGCGAAACATGTATCCCATAAGTATGCATAGGATCATGTTGATTAAAATTTTTTAAAACAAGAACAAAATAAAAACTTTTAACAAAGAATAAATATGAGCTAATTCTCTTGACCTTTTAAACATGGAAGCAAGTGAGTGATTTACAGGGCTGTGTTNTGAGCTAATTCTCTTGACCTTTTAAACATGGAAGCAAGTGAGTGATTTACAGGGCTGTGTTGTAGGCAGGGTCTCCTAGGAGCAGAACCTGAGGCAGGATGGGAGGGCATGGGACTTATTAGGGGGTGTTCTCAGGGGTCGGGACAACAGAGGAGGAGGATGAGGTGGGGAAGCTCAGCCACCACAGGGGTCTCTTTTGGGGGGCTCAGCCTGACCCTCGGGTAGCTCTGAGACATGACTTGTACCCCAGGGTTGGTCCCTCCTGGGGGCTGGGAGCCCCCAGCCTCCAACCCCTTTGTTAATCTTTGGCTGTGAGAGATGGGGGGGCAGGTAACCCTGCAGGTGAGGCGACTCCCAGGTCCTCTGGAGGGATCCCATCCCACAGCACCAGCTGCAGACAGAACTTTCCACCACGGACTGGGACACCCTGTCCTCCAGCCCTGGAGGCATCTGACGAAGGACTGAATCCAGAGCACCTTTGTCAACTCCACACATCTCGTCCTGAACAGACTCTGCCTTTACAGTCGTATTCTTCTGGGGCCACAAAAGAGGAGCTCCCTCCTGGGAGGCAGGTGGGTGCTGCCATGGGGTGGAAGGTCTGCCATAGGCAGGGTCTCCTAGGAGCAGAACCTGAGGCAGGATGGGAGGGCATGGGACTTATTAGGGGGTGTTCTCAGAGGTCGGGACAACAGAGGAGGAGGATGAGGTGGGGAAGCTCAGCCACCACAGGGGTCTCTTTTGGGGGGGGCTCAGCCTGACCCTCGGGTAGCTCTGAGACATGACTTGTACCCCAGGGTTGGTCCCTCCTGGGGGCTGGGAGCCCCCAGCCTCCAACCCCTTTGTTAATCTTTGGCTGTGAGAGATGGGGGGGCAGGTAACCCTGCAGGTGAGGCGACTCCCAGGTCCTCTGGAGGGATCCCATCCCACAGCACCAGCTGCAGACAGAACTTTCCACCACGGACTGGGACACCCTGTCCTCCAGCCCTGGAGGCATCTGACGAAGGACTGAATCCAGAGCACCTTTGTCAACTCCACACATCTCGTCCTGAACAGACTCTGCCTTTACAGTCGTATTCTTCTGGGGCCACAAAAGAGGAGCTCCCTCCTGGGAGGCAGGTGGGTGCTGCCATGGGGTGGAAGGTCTGCCACAACATGGGCTGCACCTCCAGCTGAGCACGACTTCCCAGCACCACATGGACAGAGCCTATGAGAGCTGGGCTCAGCTCAGACCATGCTCTTAGGGTATTCCGGCTCCTGACCCCTGCCTGGGGTCTGGGGCAAAGGCTCCCAGGCAGACAGCTCAAGGGCAGGAGGGAGCCAGTCTGACCATATCTGAGCCACTGGCTCCAGAAGACACTTGACTGGGCCTGACATGACCCTATCTCTGATTACAAAGATAATCTGGAAGCAGAAGAGAGAACACCTGAAGGGCTCTCTGGGCATGTAGGTTAGGAAGGTTCTGCAAGAATCAGGTAAGAGCTGTATAGGCAGGTGCAGGAGGGGGCGGGGTGGGGGACTTGCAGAAGCTTTGGGAAGTGACACCTCCCCCAGCTCACTCCAAGTTTACAAAGATGACGCTGGGTTTCAGGACCATGACCAGGAAAAAATGGCAATACAGAAAGTTAGAGAGCAGAAAGTGGAAGATAGACAGCTCGGGGACACAGATCATCATGCTGCCCAGCTGGGTGACACTCATGGAGGCACCCTGCTGCTGCTCTGAGGCCCCCAGAACAATCTCCAAGCTGTTTATAGGCTCTCATTAGGGCAGCAGCGCCTCAGCCCCGGGTGACCCCAGCAGGCAAGTACGACACCTCCTCACGACGACACCTCCTCACAGGACCAAGTGCAGACACATAGTCATCACCCGTGGGGAACACAGAGCTGGTAAGACAGAGCTGCCAGCCTGGAGTCTGCCAGCCAGCATGGGAGGCCGTACGACACCTCCTCACGGGACCAAGTGCAGACACATAGTCATCACCCGCGGAGAACACAGAGCTGGTAAGACAGAGCTGCCAGCCTGGAGTCTGCCAGCCAGCATGGGAGGCCGGCGTGTAGGAGGATGACCATGGAGAGAGATGACCAGGAGGCCAGCGGAGCTACCTGGGAGCCAGGGTCAGTGGCAAGATGCCCAGCACGATGGGACTGAGGCCTTGGCTGGCCCAGGCAATGTCACTGTCACAGAAGACAACAGCTGGTCCCTGGCTGCCCAAGCCTCTCTGCCGAGGACATGATCATTGGGCACGAATGTCGTGAACACTCATTGCACTCCACATCGGTTGTTAACACAGTGGGTCGGTCGTGTCACGATGACAAAATCAAGTCTGGGCTGTGAGCACTTTTGGCTTCCCAGGAAAGTGGACCAGGAAGATGGGGCAGCTCCCCAGTCCTGGTACCTGGGGGGGCTCCTGCCCAGCTCCCCCAGACTGTGGGGAGGAACAAGGAAAGCTTGGGGGTGGGAAAGGCCCTGCCTGGCTGGCTTCCCTCTCCCGGCCCCCGGAGAGCCCCACACCAGAAACCCACCCAGCTACCCGCCTTGCCAAAGACTAAATGAAGGCCGCTTGGGGAAGGTCCACCGGCTGCTGCCAATGCTGTTTAAAACGTACTGGTGGTTGGAAATCACGTTTTTGCCTTTCATTTTCAAACATCTGGGAGAGATGAGAAAGAGTATAGAAGGCATGGAAATAATTCTCAGAAAAAAATGCCTATAGGAACAATCATACGACTTCTGTGATGGGATCTCATCAAGTGGCCATGACCCCAAGGCCGCTTAGCGGCTGCTGCACACCTCCCCACCTGTCCTCAGTGCTTCAGTACACGTTCTCTTTTCATTCATTCTTCTCCCCTCAGCACTGTGCACAGGCGAGGAAGAAAGTCACCTGGGTTGTTTCTGCACCTGTGACGCTGGGGCCCAGCTTCAGGGGGAGGCGCATGGTCCCCCCAGGTCTCAGATGAGCCTCCCGGCGGGGCCGATCCCAGGCCCACGGCCCCCTCCTCTGCCCAGATGACCTTCTTAAACCAGAGTCTCCTCCACTGATTTCCCCAGGGCTTCAATGGTGTTGACATGGGCTTCAGGAGCTGGCAGGGGAAGGGAGCCTGTTGGGAAAATACATCCGGGCCCCTCAGATGTTCAGAATCTTGCCGAGCATTTGCTGTAAATATCCTCAGGTGTCCCTTTTTACTACTTAATGTAAGGTGTGTGTGGGCACCCAGGTGTCCAGGGTTAAGGACTTAAGTATAAAAAACTAACAGCTCTGAGCCACAGTGAACTCTCAAAGAAGATACTAGGACAGTTGCTCCTAGATCTGAATAAAGCCCATTCATTTTTCTATACCCACGGCTCCCGGGACCTCCTTTTTTTCCATTACCTAGCTCACAGAACTGCATGTGGAGGGTTTGTGACCCAGTCTGTGCAATGGACTTGAGGGGTCTGTGAGCCGGAGCTTTACAGGGCCCAATAGACAGGGGAGGGAGGGGAGGGAGGCGGGGGCAGGGCTTGGGTTCAGGGCACACGGGTGTGGCCTGCAGGCTGGGCTGTTGCTGACTTGAGGCGGGGCAGAGAGAGTTTCGTTTCGGGAAGTCTGGGCCCTGAGGTTTTAAATTCAAAGGCCCAGGGGCAAGGGAGCTGGAGAGTGCTGGAACTTCACGGGCTTTCCACAGGATTTTACCCCCCCCCCACCCCGATAAATCCAAACCTGTGAGTCCAAGCCCTGGCCCTCACGTGGGAGCACACCTGAGCCTCCTCCAGCAGATCCCCTCCCCTCCCGTGTGCCCTGCAGCCCGGGCCCTGCAGGAGCCTCCAGCCCAACACTGTTTTCCTCTCCTTGTGAAGTCTAAGAAAAGAATAAGACGCCCTTGTCGGGGGCAGGGGAGGGAGAACAGCCCCACTTCCCAAGTGCCAGAGCTACTAAAATCAAAGGGAAAGGAGAAGCAGGCAAAAACCAAGGCAGCCAGGAGCAGATTTTCCTTCCCCCCTTGGGAGTGAGCACGAGGCACTCGACAGCCAGCAGGGCTGTCGGTGTCAATTTCCCCCACGTGTTATTTAAGTATGAAATTTAAGAACACACCATAGGCTTTGGGTCTTGGCGCTGTGGCACTGCGGTCTGCAGCGCAGCGCTGCCGGAGATCTAGGGAACGTCTCCTGTGCACTGGCAGACGAGGAGACCAAAGGAGAACAGAAACACAACCCGACTGTCCCCCAACAGAGCCTGCACAGCAGTAAAAGAGGAAAGGCCCCCTGAAAGCGAAGGCCTGTCACTGCCTGAGAGCAGAAGCCCACGGTGGAGGGGGAGGTCGGGTAGGGGTGGACTGTGCCTGTCCCCACCCGCCGGGCACCTCCCGCGCTCTCTGCCTTGTGCTCTCAGGACACAGGCTGTGGCTGCTGGGGGAGCCCTAGGTCCCCCTCTTTCCTGGCTGTGTCCCAGGATGTCCCTGTGTCTGTTCTTCTTCCTCAGGACACTGCAGACCCAAACGATAAAAGCCTATTTTTTAAAAAACATTAGCTCATTTAAAGAGCATTGATGATAATTACACCAAATAGCCCTGGGAGCCCTAGGTTCCCCTCTTTCCTGGCTGTGTCCCAGGATGTCCCTGTGTCTGCTCTTCTTCCTCAGGACACTGCAGACCCAAACGATAAAAGCCTATTTTTTTAAAAAACATTAGCTCATTTAAAGAGCATTGATGATAATTACACCAAATAGCCCTGGAGTCCCCAACAATCCTGGATGTTGCCCTCACTTCAGGCTAGTGAGTTTTCTGGTGACAGATCCCCTGGAGCTGGACGTTTTTCTCTCTGGGCAGGGGCAGCAGCACCATCACCCATGCTCCTGTGGTTTCTGGCCCTCCTTTCTGGCCTCCAGCCCCAGCCTCAGTTCACATCAAGTGGGAGGACAACCTTCCCACGGGCACGGACAACTGAACACATTCTCAGGCCAAAGACAGGCCCACTGCCTGTTGTGGGTCCCGGATAAGGCAGAGGTGCCGACATCAGAGTCATGGAGGGGCCCGAGGAGAGAGACTCACACTGGCGACTCGGGGCATCCCGCCAGCCCTGTGCCTTTCACGATGCCGTGTGCTTCAGGAAACCACAAATAGGTCCCACTTGGAGGTGCGTGGCAGGGGAGGAAACGGAGGCACAGAGCTTCCACATGTGCGTGGTGTTACCAATGGATGGCGGAGAGGGGATGGGACTCCCTGGGGCCCTGGTCGGTGCTACACAGTGCCCTGCACCGTTTCTGGAAGTGCTGTGGCCTCAGCATCCATCACCCAGGGAGCTTGGGAACATCTCGGCTCCCAGGCGCCCCAGACCTGCCAGATCAGACTCTTCACGGGGACAGTGATCTTCATGGTCTCAGGGATCCTCGGTGGCTCTGGTTTTTGCTAAGCGTCTTCTGCGGCTCCCGTGGCACCTACCCCTGCTCGTTGGAGGGGAGGACACTAGCGTTTCCTGAGCGGTCCCTCTGGCCCCCTTTTCAGCAGCACTAACTCACTCATCTTCACAGCCACCTTCCCGTCCATAATCTGCCTTGAGGGCTCAGGCGTCTGGAACAACAGAAGTTCTCACAACTTGGTGAGCAGAATTCTCACCTTAATATGCCTGAGTCCAAACCAAGGACAGCCAGGACGTTGTTTCCATCCATGTCCCCTCTAGATAGTGATGCAGCAGTGCTGCTGACGGCCTGTGTTGAATGGTGGCTCATCCCTCTATGGTTTGCGAGGGCTGCCGCAACGAGGGACCATGTGCTGAACAGCTTACACAGCAGGATCGTGCCGTCTCCCAGTTCTGGAGGCCAGAAGTCTGGGATCATGTTGGTGGCAGGGCTGGTTCCTTCTGAGAAAAACCTCACTCCTCGGTTTGCAGATGCTGTCTGTGTCTCCATGTGGCCTTCTCCCTGTGCCTGTCTCTGTCTTCACATCACTGTCTTCTGAGGATGTCAGTCATGTTAGATTAGGGTTCACTCGTGTGACCTCATTTTAACTTGATAACCTCTATACAGACCCTGACTCCAAATAATGTCACATTCAGAGGTCCTGGGGGTTGGGACTTCAAAACATATGATTTGAAAGGGGGCCTAGTTCAGCCGGTAACAATGCCCTATACCATAGCTGCATTTCTGTGTATAGTATTTTTTCAATGGAAAGTCTGTCTCGGGGGCCAGGCCTTGTGGAGAATCCCTTAGAAATTGAACAATTGTGCCCAAGGCAGCCACCTGGGGTACTCGTGCCCGCCGGTCCCTGGACCACTCTGCAGCTGTCCTCATCCTTCTCTGCTTTGCTTTGCCACAGGGCAGACCTTGAAGCTCAACTCCTGGAAAAGTCCCCGGCATGAAGGCCACAGTGGGAAGTGGTGAAATGCCATGAAGACCCCTTTTTGGGGTCGACCCTCTCCCTCCGCTCATGGTCAGATGGAGGTGTCAGCGCCTCCTGCTGCCGAGGAGCCCAGCACGGGCACCCTCGGGCCCAGGCGCCGCCTGGTGAGGTCTGTTTGATCACCCGTGCTCACTACCGTTATCTGCCGTGAGGCAACGATGCTCATATTCCCATTTAACAGGCAAATAAGCTGAGGCACAGTGAAGTGACTCAGCCGAGGCCACCTCACAGTTTAATGGCAAAGCCAAGGTTAGAGCTCACGGCTTCTGAATTCATCGTCTGACCTAGTGTGAAAGTTCTCGGGAGAACACCTGAGTGGTGAAGAGGTACAAGCTGGCCCTTCCACAAACTTAAATGTATGTGTGTGTGTGCACAGTGTGCAAAGGTCTAGATCTGCAGAAGTGAAAAGTGACGGTTGGTCATTTGCTAGCCAAATGATTTCCTCACATGGCTCATTTGGAGTTGAGATTCCCCTGACTGGTTCAGGGACATTCCTGCTCCTCCATGGAGCTGCTGACTGGGCCCCGGGGCCTGGGGGGATAGTGCCAGGGCGGGGCTGGCATGTCCCACATGCTTCCCAAGAGGTAGTTGTGTTTGTTACTAAAACCTATTGCAATTATGTGACTTAATGAAGCAGCACAGCAATTGATGAAGTGGCACAAAAAGAGAGTCATTATTTCTGTGGAAACTAAACTTAACTACTTTAGAAAGAGTCAACAAAGAGCATGCCTGAAAAAAATGCTATTGTTATTATTATAAGTGTGGACAAGACACCTGTAAAAGATGAAAAATCATAAAAATCAGGAAGGATTCCATCCTGTGATTGGGTTGGAGCACAGAGAACAATACCCCAAGGTATGGTGCTTTCCTGAGCTGAGCATTTTGAATGAAAGGAAATCAGAGGTCCTTAGAAGCTGCCTTAGGACAAGGACTTTCTAACCTTCTCTTGTACCACCCACCCCCCTCCAGCACCCCAAATGCAGGGAGGGACTCTTTATGGGATTTCCTTATCTGACTGAGGAAACTTCTTTCCAAAAACAATGCAGTGGTCTTAAACCCTCCTCCCTAAGACTCTCATAAAATAACCGAGAAAGATTAACCACCAGAGAAGAGAAGAGACTAGAGGTTGTCAGCAAGCCCAGGCAGGCTCTTCGTCTGTCCTTGTGAGGGCAGCTTGGGGAGATTCCCTGGGAGGCTTCACCTGCATAGCAAGACACCCTCTGCTGCAGTGCAGTCTGCCCCTCACCTTCCCTGACTTGCTCGTCCCATTCAGTTTCCTAAGAGAATCATTTACAAGGTAATGTCTGCCTCCCAGGGATCCACTTATTTCACCTAAAAATAATTTACTGTCCCTCTAAAGCGGCCACAGCCCGTACATCCTTCTTCCCTGTGCAGAGGTCACTTCAGCTCCAGCCATCAGGCCCTCTTGGAGTCTCATATTCTGTATGACTCTGTGCTGGGCATGTTAATACATTTGTCCACCTTTTCTCCTGATAATTGTTCACTGTCAGTTCACTCCAGCAAAACTCCAACGAGGCTTTGAGACAGGCACGAAGCTTCTGCTCTCCCACCTCACACCTCTGGCTCTGGGTAATACTAGTACATGTGCCAGACCTTCCCCATAACCCACCTCCGTCCTTGAGGATGCAACTAAATGGGGCTCCTCCAATGTGGGGGTCAAGGGCTTGTTTCAGAATCTAATGGCTGTTATTGTGCTCCCCACACAGGAAAATGAATATAAAAACTACAATATGCTTAAAAACTTGGGATTGGGGGAGCCCCCAGAGGGTGTCAGGTTAGAAGCCCCCTGCCAGGCCCAGCCACAGCCCTGAGAGCCTCCAGCCTCGTGGGCCTCTCCGGCAGGGGGGTGACCAAGCACTGAAGCTTATTAAACCCCAAGCCCAAAGACAAGTCTCCTATTAAGAAAATTTCAGGAAACAACACCAGGTGGAGAATAAAATATGTCCTGATATGCTGAACCTCAGAGTGTACGTGCACTGGGGCAGGGGACACCGCAGAGAACATTCCACGGTCTTACAGTGAGAAGGACTTCAGGCCCTTCTGAAGAACATTCCTGAGGTTTGCGCAAAACGACCTTCAAATCACTCTTCTCGAAGAGGGTTTTTGAAACACCCTCAAAATGGCGTGAAGAAAATGTCTCTGCCTTTTGCTTTTTATTGCATTTAAAAGCCTTTCTTAGGCTGATATGAATGTTGTTTAAAAGAATCCTGAACATGTTTTGTAACTGCCTCCCACCCCAAGTCATATACCCATTCCCCAAACACTTTTAAAATTAGTGCTAAGAACAGTGAAAGAATTCGAGGTCCACAGATAAAAGGTTAAACGGATTCTAATATACCCTGACGTACAATGAAATAATGAAATACAGTACAGCCATTTAGAACAGCTGAATGATACCTGAAGTATAAAAAACTTTAGAAAGCAAACTACAGAAGTATATACAGCATAATGTCAATTTTCTAACACATACACACACTCCTAGAAAAAGATGATTAGAAAGAAAAACACCAATATGTTGAGTGGTAATGTCTGAATGGCCAGATTAAAGTTGATTTTTGTTTTTTTAATTCTTTTGTATATCTTCTGAATTTTCCATAGTAAGTGTAGACTGATGTTAATTTTTTGTTCCTATGCCCACCTCACTTTAATTCTTTTGTATATATTCTGAATTTTCCATAGTAAGTGTAGACTGATGTTAATTTTTTGTTCCTATGCCCACCTCACAGGCTGTTCACCATCCAGGTGGAGCTCAGAACCCATTTTAAAGAAAAGGAGACAGGGCTTGGCCAGTGAGTTCACAGAACTGCCCTGCACGGTGGAGCCTGAGCTCCAGCCCCACATGCGCTGCCCGGGCCGCCAGCCCACGGCCTCCGCCTCCCAGTGAACTGCTGAGCATGTGGCCCCCTCCGTCCCTGCTGCACAGGAATTCATTCACTCAGAAGCGGAATGAGCATGCCCCGTGGCCCTGAGGGTTTGTGGTGGTAGAATTTAGGGCACCAGTGACCCCAGTGGTCAGGGAGGAGAAACATTTTTGGAGGTAGGCAAGGCTTCCCCAGTGGACTTTAAAAAAAAGTCACGCCACATCTGCGTCAAGCCTATGTGTACAGCCAGCCTTAATTATGGAAATAGCTGCCAGACCAGTTCAGGAAGCAGGGCTGGTTCCCTCCCTGAATGAGGCTGGGTGGAGATGAGAGGGGCCAGCCTTGGTGGAGCCCAAGTTCCACTGTGACCCTGCTGCCCAGACCCAGTGGCCCCACACTCTGGGAGGTGGCAGAATGACCTCACGCTTCCCTGCTGCTACTTAAACCCTGGGATGGATCATGTCACTGCTTCATCAAGAGGTGGGGCTGTGTCCGCACCCCTTGAATCCAGCTCGTCTTCTGATGTCCCTCAGCCAATACAGGTGGCAGATAGGACCTTGACCTAGTTCCCTCCAAGCTCACCTGCTCTCATGAGCCACCATCCCGCTGCCAGGTGAGCAGGTCCTGGGCACGGCCACACCCAATCCCAAAGATGCCCCTGGACGTTTCACATCCTCTGTTGCTTAGGCAAGCTGGAGCTGGCGTCCTGTGACTTGTAACAAACTCCCTGGATGACTGAGCCTCCTAGCCCACCCCCTGCCTCAGCACCGTGCAGACAGACACAGGTCATCCTCTAATGAACAGCTTTCACCGCGTTGCAGCCCATTCACGCTTCAGGGTGCCTTGTTTTCCAACAGGCTGGGATCCACATGTTTTCATCTTGTTATCGAAAACTATGACCTGCTCCTTATCTAGATTCCACCCTCTTCTCCAGGTGTTCGTTATGTACACACGCACCTGCTATTTCAGGCTCTTGGACCTCATCTGTGAGCACATCTTAAACAAAGTAGACAAAGATCCCTTCCAGCTGTAAGCGAGCTCGGCGCCCCGTGGAGGGATCGTGGTTGATGGGAGCCTGGGCCAACGTGAGATGGTGGGGACGGGGGACATTGGACTGGGAAAGACTTTCGACTCCCAGGATCTGGAGCCTGACCGGACGTCAGGCACAAAGCAGAACGCTAGGTAGGGACAACTCGGATTTCTAGCTTGAGGTGTCCAGCGTGGGAGGCTGTGTGATGACACCACTCACCTGGAAACCAAGGTTATGGGCAAGCGCCTATTTGGCAGGGGCATAATGAGCTCAGTTTGGGGAACTAGGAAGGAAACAGAAGACATAATTTCAGCCTTGACATAACACAATTCTATTTGGAAAGGGGAAACACATACGAAACACCTAAAGTTTGTCATCAGGGGAATTATCCCCAAGTGCAAAATAACATATCCCAGACTGACTGCGTAAGGGCTGAGAGAAACGGTAACAAATTCATCTGAAAGCTATGGTGTTAATCCTGGGAGCCTTCCTGCAGGGGGTGAGTCTCAGGCCAGGTTTTAAAGGACATGGATTGCTGACTAGGAGAATATTCCAAAATGAGAAGGCACCGGCAAATGCTCAGAAACACAAACCTCTCAGTCAGAAGTTCTGATTTAAGAGAAAACACTGGGAAGGTGGGTGAAGTGGCAGAGAGACGGAGACACAGACAGAGAAGAGGGAGAGAAGGGGGCGAAAGAGAGAGACAGAGAGAAAAGAGGAAGGAGGGAGAGAGTGAGCAGGCAAGGAAGGGAGGGAAGGAAGAAGGGGGAGAAACAGACAGAGGAGAGAAAAAAGAGAAAGAACAGGAAGGGGAGAGAGAGACTTTCCATCTTGCTTGGGGACAGAGCACTTAGAAAAACAACTTGCAACCTTTTCCTGAAAGTGCCCTCCTATTTTCCATCTGCTTCTCTGTAAATAATCTAAGAGCTAGTGTCAGATATTTGCATAGCTCCAGGGTTAGGGTGAGTCCATTTAATTACAGCAACGATTTCAGGCTGCACTACAGTCTGTCAGAGCTCAGTCCTCCTTGCCCTCTAAAACCCGCATCAAGGGGACTGGCTCCCCTGGCCAACCCTGGAGGCTATTTTTATCCTCTTGATCTCGGTGTGATTAGTAAAGGCAATTAAGCAGTCGGATCAAAGCTCAGGGCCTCTCGCCTTTTAGATGTTCTTGGACAACCCTGGCAGGGTTTGCAGAAATAAGCCTGGAAGGAATCAAGCGTGGCCATGAATACACATCACCTGAAAAACGTTGAAAAGACCCCATTCTACCTGGGGAAGGATGCTTGAGAGATGGGCACAGAAGTGCTTTGGGGACCCCCTTTCACTCCGTTCTCTGCGGTTCGTTTCCCGTTCTGTGCCACGTGCGCGGACGACCTACTGAAAATCCTATTTCTTTAATGTTTAGTAAGGTACCTCCTCCTCTGTCCTGATCCGTGGGAGACGTGGTCCTTTCGCTTTTCTGCAGCAATAGGATAAAGGGGCACCACAGGCTGCGAAGTCCCACCCTGCATTTTGTTGTGACCTTTTTGTTTTTTAATGAAAGAATGTTATGCATTTCTTTTAAAGACTCTCTGGAACAGAAGGACAGTCAATATTTATAGTCTACAAAACAAACAAACCAGGCTCACTTTGAAGTCCCACCCTACATTTTGTTGTGACCATTTTGTTTTTTAATGAAAGAATGTTATGCATTTCTTTTAAAGAATCTCTGGAACAGAAGGACAGTCAATATTTATAGTCTACAAAACAAACAAACCAGGCTCACTTAGTCTTCCCACTGAACCTCCACTGGGGGAGGAGGCGGGAGGACGTAGGTATTTCAGGGTTTCCCACTGTTTCCCACGGGAGAAAGGACAGAGTGCGCGGGCCGGAGCTCACTTTACGGATGAGGCCGAGACCCGCTGCGGCTGCCGGCCTCCGACACCTGGCTCAGTGTGTTTCAGTGTAGGAGCAGCTGACGTCGTGGCAGGAGGAGGGGACACGGGGAGCGGCGGGGATTCAGAAGCTGAAGTTTCCACACTGTCCCACTTTAGCGCTTGGATTTACCTCCAAGTGATTTCCTTCCTCCCAGGACCTTGCAGTCCTTCATTCTAGCCTCGCAGAAGGAATAAATCATTAGAAATACTTTATGGAATTCAAACACACAGCCCCCCACTAGAAGCCCTTTCACCGCACAAGCACAAGCAGCTACCGAAAGACAAAGTGAGGTCCAAACCCGACAGATGTTCCCTGCTCATTCAATTCATTGTCAGTGAATGTTATGGAGCCCATGACGCCTCCTTACTGTCTAGAAGAAGAGACAGAGCAGGTGTATTCCAGAAACAGCTCGAGGAAGGAGGTGCCAGGGATTTCAGGAGCTGGGGCGCTCCCCATGGAAAGTCTTACTGGGGCGGGGACACGGCCTGTCTCGAAGTGACGAAAAGGCCCCTTCAGCCATCTGTGCAGCAGGCACTGGGAGAAGGTGCCGTGCAGACCAGCTGATCTGATTGAGGGGATTCCTGCCACAGGCTGGCAACACCTGGAAGGTCACTGGGGTAGGGAGGAAGAGTCAGGCTCAGAGGACCCCGTCAGACAGAGAGACACAGAGTGAGAGACCAAGAAAGAGAGAGACACAGAGAGACCAAAGGAGAGAGGCACAGAAAGACAGGGACAGAGAGAGACAGAGGGACACAGAGAGACAGCGACACGTGTCTCAGGGGGAGCAGCTGTCCTGACCCCAAGGCCTTCCACGCTGCAGGCCCCGCAGCAACAGGCCGCCATACCTCCCACCCAGACCTCCTGCCTGGGGGCCTGGAGAGCCCGCTTTCCTTAGAACATGTTCTCCCTGCTTACACCATCTGGGGTGAGCGTCACCTCCTTTAACCAAAGGGACCTCGAGTCCACCAGAAGTTAGAATTGAGGAACCTGACCCCGTGGGCTGGAGGGGCCAGAAACGGGCGTTCCAAGCACAGGGTAGCTCGGAGTTGGGCCTGGGGTGTCGTGGGGTGGTCGGACACCACCAGGACAGCTTGGGAGACAAGACCACGGGGTGCTGGGGCCCCACCGTGGAGGGGAGGAATTTGGGTTTGTTTGAAGAGTAGATTGGTGGCTGAAAAATTGAGCCTTGCACAGCCCCAGGAGCCTAATCCACAAGCCCCACCGTGGCACTCCAGGGTCATCCATGCCATACAGCGCCAAGTCCACGCTGCCCATGGGCTGCACCAGCCTGCCACTGAGGGCAGTGGGGACACTGAGGCAGGCCCCCTCTGGGAGGTGCAAGACCCTCTTGAGAGATGGCTTTGGCTTCAAAGACCTCGCACAGCCAGTGGTGGAACACTGACTGGCTCCCTGAAAAATAGAGAGCCCTGACGTATTGTATCGGCAGTTTCCACAGTGAGCATCACGGCCAATTTCAAGTTATCGGCGGTTTAACAGCTGCCTCACGACCCGCTCTGGAGAGCTGGTGCGAGCCAGGGCCGACTGTGCAAGCCCACGCGAGCCAGCTCCAGCCCGTCCCTCCCAAGTTCCCTGCACACCCCAGACTTGTCAGCAGGCAAGGACGCCCCTTCCCTGCTCACGGGGCCAGCGTCAGGGTGGATCCCCAGTCTGAGGGCTCCCCCAGCTGTCTCTATTCCTTGCCCCATTTTCTCTCACAGGCATTTTGTCGAATAAAATCCTTGGTCTTTCATCCTGTCTTGGTGTCTGCCTCTCAGTAGACCCAGGTGATCACACAGCAGGGCTGGGGAGGACCGCCATGGGCCATGACCAAGGCCGAGGAGAGAGGAGCGGGGCACAGGGAGACTGCAGCTGGGCAGGAATCGGCACGGTTTGGCAATAGAGAAATCTCACCTCTGTACCCCACAGCTTATGATCACAATTTGCTGATGGGCTGGACTGTTATTATCAAGACTTTAATTTACACTCTTCAAAGCACTAGACACTCCTAATAAGAGCTCAGCAGTTATTATGGATCATATGTTAGAACCTTCTTATTCATTAAAATGAATCAATATTTTGTGTCCTAAAGGGTCTGACTAAAGTAATTGCAAATTACAGAAAGGGAGCATCGTTATCACAGAAGAGCTCACTTGTGACCCCCACAGATGCTTCTTAAGCACCAGGGAAACTTTCCAGGGCAGCTGTGTTCCTGAAAAGGTTGGCTAGACATTGAATTTAGGGAATGAAATGATGACTTAAATTCACTAGGGCAGCTTTCCATGTAGAAGACTCCTGAGGTGAACCCTTTAGAGGTGCAGAAAGTGTTGATTTTCCAATGAGAAGGCCCCGAGAGGATGGGGGGGGGTGGACTTAGGCATGATTAAAGGACAGGAAAGGACAGCAGGACAGGCTCAATCAGGAATCTGAACAGGGCTGTGGTCTCAGGACACAGAGGGGAGAAGAGATCAGCAGTGTGGGCTGGTGTTACACCCCCCTCCCCAAGGCTCCGGGCAGTGACCCGTGGGAAAGGATTCTGAGAGGCTCGCAGGTACAGGCTGGTGGCACAACAGAGAAGTGATGGGAAGAGACTGTGGCCCTGGCCTGGCCGTGGGAGCAGAGCCCCCACTCGCACTCTGGGTGGAGTGAGCGTGGTGACCACAGGGCTAGGCCACTGTCCTGGGAGCCACCTGCCTGTCCTCCCCCGCAGGCAGACTGGATCGTCACTATCTCAGCACAGCCCTGTTTAGCCCACCCTGATCCTGGGCTGCAGGGAGGGGGGAGGTCTCCAGGCCAGCCCATGCGCCCCATCCCAGCACTGTGCCTGCAGGCCCCGGGTGACACACGGTGACAGCACTAAGTCAGACCCTTCCCGTGCCTCGGCTTCCTGATCAGGAAGGTCAAACAATTCATCGTGTCTGTTTGCTTACACTGCAGGGGTTGTGAGATGCTCACGGAAGCCACTGACCGTGTAATGGCAGCGGAGCCTCCCGCTGGGCCCTTCACTGAAGACCGCCCTAAGAAAGAGGAGACGGCACCCACCCAGCCAAGGGGAGCGGAAGGGACCCCAAATCATACCTCCGCGGTCCCACAAGAGCTGAGACCGCAGCAGTCCTGAAGCCCGGCCGTCTGGGAAGTACTGTGGGAATGGAAGGAGCGGAAACCGGGAGGTTGGGTTCCAGAGGTGCGGAATGCCTCACTCCTAACAGCAGCAATAATCACCACCACCCCGGCGCTGAGCGAGCACTCACTCTGTGCCGTGCTGCTCTGAGCACTTTACACGTAAAACCCTTCTTCACAAAGTCCCATGTCTCAGTGTGCTCGGGCTGCCATAACAAAATACCACAGACTGGGTGGCTTAAACCAGCCATGTGTGTCCTCACAGTTCTGGAGGCTGGAAGTCCAAGATAAGCTGTCAGCAAGGCTGGGTTCCTGTGAGGTGTCTCCCCTTGACTAGCAGGTGGCACCTTCTTGCTGTGTCCCCCCATGGCCCTTTTCTCTGTGCATGTGAGGAGAGAGCTCTGGTGTCTCTTCTGCTTCCTATAAGGACACCAGTTCTATGGGATCAGGGCCCCACCATTATGACCTCATTTAGGCTTAATTACCTCCCTGCAGGCCCTATCTCCAAGTGCGGTCACACTGAGGGTCAGGGTTTCACATAGGAATTTTGGTGGAACACAGTCCAGCTGCATGACAGTCTGTATGAGATAGGTGCTGTTATCAAAGCCATTTTACAGATGAGGAATTGAGGCGCAAGAAATTGTTTTTTAGGGCCGGCCCGGTGGTGCACTGCTACAGTGCGCTGCTTGGGAGTGCAGCGGCGCTCCCGCCGAGGGTTCGGACCCCACATACAGACTGGTGGCTCACTGGCTGAGCGAGGTGCGGGCGCAACACCGAGGGTTGCGATCCCGTTGCCGGTCCCGGTCCGGTACGGGCACGACACTGAGGGTTGCCATCCGTTGCTGGTTACGAAAAAAAGAGACAAAAAGGAAAAAAAAAAAAAAGAAATTATTTTTTACCCAAGTGGGTGGCAGAGCCAGAACTGAGGCAGTTTCCCTATTAAAAATAATCATTCCAATATGACTTCTAGTGGCAAGTTGTTAGA
>NW_007726403.1:507965-508829 GCF_000696425.1 Galeopterus variegatus | reverse complement strand
AACAGTCAGATTCTTGTTATCATGGTGAGACTGCATGCAACACGCCCTGAACTACATCAGCCTGGAATATTGTCTCATAGAAACATGTGGACAAGTTTCTTTCTGATATTAAAAATGATAAAATAGAATATATGACATATTAGACGAGTCTGCATCAGCAACTAAAGACCACCATGTCCATGTGTGATTTCCAAAAAGCCATGGTCAAGAAGAATACATAGTTTTACCTAAAGGCCCAACAAAAGGAGAATGTTTTAGGTAAATTATAGAACACTCACGATGGTGTACTATGCAGTCATTAAGTCACATTGAGGAAGGGTTTTTATTGATATGAGAAATGTGCATGAATCTTAAGTGAAAAAGCTTAGAAAAAATTGTATCTATGAACAAACAAAAGAAAATGTGCACTTTGCAAGGACATTATGCAGGGGCAGGGTCTTCTTCAGTGTGGCCTATCCCTTAATGACTCTAAGAGTAGCTAATTCCATCCCAAACCCCATTGTAAAAACCACATTAAAGGTCTGTTATTGGCAACACGTCATGGATTACCAAACACCACTGTTTCTTAAATTGGTTCTATATTAACTTCAATCCAAATTTCAGAATTTAGGGGTGCCAGGAGTAAGCAGAGATGAGTTAGAATCCCCTACTTTTGAAACAGATGGGTCAACAGACCCCACAGCTTTCTGTGCTCCCCACTTGGCAGTGGCGATCCACCATGCTAGCTTGCCTGTGTGCGTCCTGCACAAAAACCACAAAGAAAAATGGTACAAAAAACTGCGGCTCCGCTGGCCCCAGCACGAGAGGCCCTGATTCTGATGGACTGGGATGGGGAGCAGGGTTCTGCTTCTGACAAGCCCCCCC
>NW_007726403.1:504164-506611 GCF_000696425.1 Galeopterus variegatus | reverse complement strand
CTAGCCGAGAGACTACCAGGTCCCACCAGAAGGTGGTGTGGACAATGCTCGATCTACACGCATTACTGCCATGGGGTCAGTCTTCTGTAGCAACAGCCGGGGCCTTGGGTTCCTATCACGGAGAGAGGATTCATAAGCTCAGACGAGGGCCTGAGCAAGATAAACCAGCCTACTCCACTTCATAACACAGAACTCCCCAAGATTTAATAAGAAGTGAATCCTGGGGAATATCTCCTGAGCAAGGAATTAAATCTTCGACTGGAACCTCAAAATGAAAGATGGAAACCACTGCTCATCACTGCCTGCTGCAGCTGCTTTGGCAAAGCCCCCTTGGAGCTTCTGTCTCAACCAGTAGAAACTGAATCGGCCTCACAAAAGGTGCCCCCTGTAGCTGCCAGAACAGTGACCCTCAAAGACGTCCACATCCTGATCCCCAGGAGCTGTGCATGTGGTAGGTGACATGGCAAAAGGGATCAAGGCTGCTCATCAGCTGACCTTGAGAAGGGAGATCATCCCAGGTGCCCAATGTCATCACTGGGGTCCTCGAGAGGGCAGCAAGAGGAGCCAGAGAAAGATGTGATGATAGAGCCAGAGTCAGAGAGGTGCTGCTGCCACTGGCTTGAGGATGGAGGGGCCGTGTGACAGGAATGTGGGTGGCCTCGAAGCTGGAAAGCACAGGAAAACAGGTGCTCCGGGGAGCCTCCAGGAAGAATAGCCGAGCCAACACCTTACTTTGGCCCAGTGAGACCGGTGTTGGACGTCTGACCTACAGAACTGTAAGATAATAAATCTGTGTTGTTTTAAGCCACTAAATTTGTGACCATTTGTTACAACAGCTGAGGAAAGCTCACATGGGGACCACTCACTTCAGGACCGTGTGACAAAGCTGGGGAGAGGAAGAGGTGCTGGAGACATCACTCGCAGGCTTGTTCTGTTTAGTGCCCCAACGTTTTGCTGTTTTTCCTACATCCTTGTGGATCTCAGTGATTTGGGACTACCTGTGCATCTAAGTGTATTTTGCAGAAGATCTGTTTGTTTCTTGGCCATTTATAGCAACTCAGCACAACGCGGCCACGAACATCCCTGACGGCAGAGGCTAGCAGAGCCCTCCAGTGTTTTCACAAAGCAGAGCCCTCTTCAAGGTGCAGCCGAGGCTGAGGCAGTGTCTCTAGACACTTGGAGAGCACCCACGCGTTCCGTCCTCCACGCTGCCCCTGCAGTCACCGGCCTTCCACCCGGCAGCTGAGTGACCGCTTCTGGGGGGGATGGCTGAAGTCCGGAAGCGGCAGATCTGGGCCCACATTCAGGCCCTGCCCTGGCTCTCCCACTTCCCACGCCGGGTCCAGCTCCTGCAAGGCTTCCAGCCAGTTAGCATTCCCCTTCCGACACTTAAAAATTGGTTTGAAAGGACTTGCAAACACATCATCTGTCAGATAATTTAGACATTTGCTTGGTAAATCTTACATCATCAAATGTGATAAAGTCAACTTCATATGAATCAGTCTCTGAATTATCACAAATTCTGAGATTGCTGAAGATCAGTGTAAGGAGATTCACCTAATAAAAATAATTCCAGATGTGTAGCCCCAAGGACTTGCCCAGGATATTCTGGTAAGAAGGCCTTTGCTGCTATCTAAAGCAAGTCATTTTCGGGCCGGCCCAGTGGCTCACTCGGGAGAGTGTGGTGCTGATAAAGCAAGTTATTTTCTCTGAGAATTTTTTAGCCTTCCAACCCAACACTTCCCTGACATTTCACCAAATGGAAAGAACAAAAACAAACAAACAAAAAAACCCAAAAGAGCTTTCTTCAAGTAGCTTTCAACTTTGTATTAGACGGGTCCAAATTCATTGGCTTGTGCTACTAAAGCTGTCTCAGAGATGTCACTATCATGTTCAGTGACTAAATTGCCAACAAATAATTTTTATTCTCTTTTCATAACCAAGAAAATATGGGATGTTGGTGAGGACATAGCTTGGCAGGCTAGCAGGCAGGTTGCTGGCCTGAGGACACAACCCAGAACAAAAGTTACAGAGCAGCAGATCTGCCGGCCTCTGAGATGCGCGATTGTGTGTAAATGTGGACTCTGGGTGGTGTTAATAGTGGATAATTAGAGGGAGTGTCTGGCACGTTAATGAGGCCAGGAATGGCCGGGTTCAGCCAGGTTGGGTCCTCTGAGCCTTGCCGACCTGGCAGGCTGTCATCATGTAGTGCTTGGTTCCTTACTCACCAGGGCACATTAAAGCAAAACGCAGCACCACTGCACACCCACCAGAATGCCCCAATGATTTCCTTGCCATAAATTAGATTATTACAGAAAATGTGAGTTTACAAAAACACAGTGTTGGAAAAATAGAATAATTTAATCAGGCCCCCTCGCCTGCCCTTCCGGTTGGGGGTGATGTCGCACATTCTTTGGAAACAAATTGCTGGGGCGGGGGGTGGGGGG
>NW_007726403.1:481968-503702 GCF_000696425.1 Galeopterus variegatus | reverse complement strand
ACAGCACCGGCTTGGCTGGCCAGTGCCTTGGGTGTCTGCCACGCATGGCCATGCTCTCAAACCTACGGCTCCACGGACCTGTTTGCTGGTTACCTAGCTCATAGACCTGCGTGTGAGGGGTCTGCTGACCCTACCTGGTGTGTGAGGGGTCTGGTGACCCAGTCTGTGAACAGGCTTGAGGGGTCCCTGAGCTCCAGACTCAGCTCTAGCTCAGTCTAGGGTTGGCCCGGTCGGCAGGATTACAGGCAGGTAAAAGAGCGCAACACACAGTCTCACTCAGGACACCCAAAGATGGTCATGGAAAATGGGCTCTCCCCTGAGAATCTCTGACTTGTCACCATAAGTTTGTGGCGGTCGCCCTACTGGGTTTGTACAGCAGCCAGAGGAGCTGTAGCCTGGGCATCACTAGCTCCACTGGAGGGCACTGAACCGGGACGAACCAGGGCTGGAGCCTGCATCTTCCAGCAGGGTGGCCATGAGGAGAAAACAGTAGGATGACAGGCAAGAGACTTGAGTTTAAGTCCCCACTCCATAACCGCCAGGCTTCCCTTGTTCCCATCTGCAAAATCCATGCAGAATCCCTGGTTAGGCCGATGCAGTGTGAGAACGTTGGTTCTCCAACCTGATTGCCTGTTTGTCTAAAAGGCACCATTCCAGACCCTATGTCAGAAAGTTTTGATGACTATTGCTAAGATGGAGCCCAGAAATCTACATTTTTAGCAAACTTCTAGACACTTCTGATGCAGGTGGTTCGGACAATAGTCCAAACAGAACACTTTGGAGCAAAGGTGATGTGGTTAATGGTTAAGCTGGGACACAGCATAGCCTGGGACTGCTGGGTAGGGAAAGATTAGGTGTAAGGTCATACTACGAAGGGCCACGCTTGGGGGAAACACTCTAGAGCACCACTGGAAGGACGGTTGGGAATGTGACCCACAAACACCAGAAGAGCGTTCATAATCAGCAATGGATTAAAACTCAAAGAGCAGAGGTCAAGGTACTGTCCTTTTTTCCCCAGGAATGGGAATTATTTTCAGTGCATGACTTGGCTCTGACAGGCTAATTCATTTAAGGGTCAAAGTCCATCATTCTTCTTTTTGTCACTAACCTATCTGGTTCCAAAAAGAATTGGAAGCAACAGCAAATCTGAGTCATCTATTATCACTCTAAGGTGCCATTCCTCTCTGGGGAATGAGCCAGGGGTCTCTAACATCCTGTCCGCCTCAGTCAGCAAAGACAGGATATGACCTCTCCCTCTGGCCACCTAGAATAAAGATTCCACCTCCCAGCCTGTCGTGCATGAACTGTGGCTATGTCCAAGTCCAGGACATGGGATGCAAGTGGCCTTGGCCTGGGCACCTTCCAGGAAGTGTTCCTGAGGGGAAGGGGCATGATCTTTCTTGCTTTCCTTCCGCCCTGCTGGCTGGGAAAGAAACCTAACAGCTGGCGCTCTGGCAGCTCTCCTGGACTGAGAAGTAACCTTGGGAGTGGAAGCCACGCCTGGTGGAACAGTGTGGTAAGAAAGCCACGGACACTATGTTTCCAGGCTTCCTGGCTATGGGAGAGAGTCTTCCATCCTTTTTGTGCTGCTGTTAGGTGGAATTATTTTTTACCTCCAGTCACAGCTAATTCTAATAGGTACATCTTGCCTTTCATCTCCTTTCTCAGACAACTTTGCAGAGAAAGACAGAAAATCAGGGGTGATGCTGGTGATATAGTGAAACATAGGGGTAGTTAGGGGAAGAGATCTACCAGGGTAGTTCTTAGGGTTTGCTTTTATCGGCCGTGATTCAATTCATCGGAAACATAGGGGTAGTTAGGGGAAGAGATCTACCAGGGTAGTTCTTAGGGTTTGCTTTTATCTGCCGTGATTCAATTCATCATTGGTTTATTAGGCATCATTTATATAGATATAACTATGTGAGATGAAAGCACTTTACAACCGCAAAGGCTTTTACAAACACCCCTCTTTTGTTTCTCTCAGTAGCTGTAGCAGGTGGCAGGGCCACAGTGTCAATCCCTGGTGCATAAGGAAGCGGAGGTGGGGCCTCCGCCCAGTGGCCTCCCGCGGTCCTCCCACGGCACTTGCCCCCTCCCACCCCAGCCACCCCGGACATGCCCCCTCCTGAAGTCACCCACCCCCCAACCCCCATCTCAGCCAGAGTAAAAGGTTTTCCCTCCCAGTTCAAAGAGCCGGAAGAGAACGCCAGGACTGAGATGAACTCCGGTCTCCCTCTCACTCCCCCCTCTCTCACGCACACACGTGCACACACGTGCACACACCTGTGTCCGTCTCACCCTCTCTCCTCCTCACAGTAACCACCCGCTGCCGGGCTCCATTCCCTCAACTCCCTCCAGGGTCTTGGCCTGTTGAGTCTCTGTCTCAACCTCAGCCTCTCCCTTTCAATTTATTATTTTTAATAAGTAGGTAAACGCTCCCAAGACTCTCATCTTAGTTTGTTTTCTGTGACTTATAACAGAATACTTACAACTGAGTAATTTTTAAAGAAAAGTGGTCTATTTCTTACAGTTCTGGAGGCTGGGAAGTCCAAAGCGGAGAGGCCACCTCTGCTAAGTGACACAAGCCAGTCACAAAAGGACAATTCCTGTATGTTTCTGCTTATGAGGAATCTCAAGTCCTCAAGTTCCTAGAGACAGAAAAAGAGGAAAGGCCAGGGGATGGGGATGCGGATAGGGAGTTAGTGTTTGATGGTAGAGTTTAGTTTTAAGATGAAAAAGCTCTAGAGATTCAGTGTGCAGCAAGGTGAGTGTGCTTACCTCCACACCTAAAAATGGTTAACGTGGTAAGTTTTATGCTATGTAAATTTTGCCAAAATTTTTTTAAAGGCATGCACGCTGAACTCACCTCTCCCCTCCAGACTCGCTCCCCTGACCTCCCTGGATGCAGCCCCTGCTCCTGGTAGCCCAGGACAGGAGTGGGTTATCCTGGCCTCCCCTCCCCCTCCTTCCCCCTCCCCTCCCGCTGCTCCCTCCCACGGGTCCCCAGGCCCAGCGTCACCCACCGCAGGGCTGCCCGTCCTCCCTGCAGCCCTGGTACAGCTTCCTTCAGTCCTCGCCAGCATCACCCAGAGCCTCCAGAGTTTCCAGCCTCTGCGTGTTGCCTTCAACCTCCCTGCCTCCTGGTCCTCCGGGGAGCTTTCTGAGTTTTATCTCTTACCTCGTAATTGTCTTCTGTTTAAAATCCTCCTGAGGCTTCCAATGGCTTCCAGATCAAATGCAAATTCTCAGCAGGGCTTACGGGCCACCTCCCTCCCTCCATGGACCCCACGGCCCAGCCCTGTCCTCGCTCAGCTTCCCCCACCCCCACACACCTTTCTCTTGCCATCTCTAGCCTGGCACCTGCTCTGCCTTCTGCCTCCAGTGACATTTCTCTCCAGGTCAGCTCCTTCCCAAGCTTCCCCGACACCCTCCCCGGGGCTTGGCAAGCTGCCCCTCCTGTGCCCACGGCGTCCTCTGCCCTCCCATCCCGACACTCATCTGCCATCTGGAGAGTAAGGCCGTACAGGTGTGGCCGTGTCCTGCGTCTTGTGTGCCAGCACCTGGAACGTGGCACATCCGTAGGTTGAGGAAGTGAGAGGGTGACAGATATGCTGCTGCTCACTCAGTAAGTGTCCCTCAGCCCTGCAAGCCTGAAGGCCATGGCATGAGCCAGGTGTTTCTGAAGACGATTGTTTTCCTGTGACTTAAAAGAAATTTACTAGGCTTCTGAGACCTAGTGTGCTCTTAAAACTTAAAAGCCTGTCTTGATCATGAGCTTTACAAAAGCACATTAATTTACAAATCCAAAGGTGGTGGCTTGGACAAAGAGTCCAACTTGAAAGATCTTTGGTAGCGCTCTTTCAAATGGCAGTTTTATGTACTCGCTGGTGTCCTTAGCAAGCGTGTATTGATGCCAGGAGCAAAGGCTGCAGCAGGCAGGTTCAGGCGCCGGCAGCGTGGCAAGGGACACGGCCCCCACCATTTTCGTCACAGCAGGTGTTCATCAGATGCCTCCCATGTCCAGCATTGTTCTGGGCACCTGGGCGCACACCAGTTATCAAGGCCAAGTCCTTGCTCTTGTAGAGTTTTCATTCACAAATAAGATCAGTCAGATAATACAATGACCGCAGGTGGGGATTAGTGACATGACAGCGAGCTCACGCAAGCTGAGTGAGTCAGGAGAGGTGGCAGGAGAACGCTCCTCAGGCGAATGTGTTTGAACTAAACCATGTGAAGAGAACACTTCTAAGGGCAGGAAAGGGGCTCCGTGCAGAGTGAGAAAGAAACGTGGGGCAGTGCCCCTGTCGCAGGTGAGCAGCAGCAAGGGACACGGTCTGGGGGGGCGGTGGGGACCATCGTGCGGGCCTTGTTGCCCTTGCTGGGCGCTTTGCAGTCTGTTCTGGGTGGGCTGGGAGCATGGGGGGCTGGGGGCTCTGTCGTATTTTGCAAGCTCACCCTCGCTGCTCTGTGCAGAACGGCGGGTGGAAAGGCTGAGGCGGGAGACCCACTGCCAACGCTCTCCAAGTGAGATCGCTGTCGGCGCGGGCTGGAATAGTGAGGGCAGGCCGGATTCGGGGTGTATTTTGAAGAAAGAGACAGTCCTGCTGATTGGTTTGCACACAAGGTTAGGAGAACCAGAAATGCTTCTTGGGTGTTTTCTGAGCAATCGGGCAAAGGGTGGTGCTGCTTATCTGAACGTGGGAACCTGGGGAAGTCAAGATTCTGCTTTGGACGTGCAGAGTGCAAAGGGACCGATGGACGTCGAGTCGAGATGCCCTGTGGTTAGTTAGAGTCAAGTCTGGGGCTACGGGCAAAAGCAGACTAGAGGAGACGTGGAAGGTGGCAGTCAGGCCTCGGAGGAGCCGCATGAAGAGGACACGCCGGCAGTGGCCTCACCCAGGGCGCTGGGAACGGAGGGCCTGGGCTGCTGGAAATACACAGAAGCACAGAAGCAGGCACTGGAACTGGGCCAAGGAGAGCGCGGATGTCCCCCAGCGGGGCCGGGGCACGGCACCTTAGGCAGACAGGGGACTGAAAATCATACTCCACCTCACCCAGGGCGCTGGGAACGGAGGGCCTGGGCTGCTGGAAATACACAGAAGCACAGAAGCGGGCACTGGAACTGGGCAAAGGAGAGCGTAGATGTCCCCCAGCGGGGCCGGGGCACGGCACCTTAGGCAGACAGGGGACTGAAAATCATACTCCACGGTGTAAAAATGTCTGGAAGCTGTGTGATGGGAGCACAGGGCAGGGCAATGCGGGTTATGGCTAGGAAGACCTGGGGCCAGATTGTGGAGGGGGTTATGGGGTCCCTGAGAGCGCCACAGGCAACAGGGCACCATGGACTCCACTCCCCTGGGCCCAAGAAATACCAGTTGCTGTTGATCAACCACGTGGTGGTAGCACACACCACCTCGGTCACAGGTGGGGTAATATTGTTCCTGCAACGAGCAGGTGGAGGGGACTGAGGTGCCACCTGGACAGCGAGGCAGGAGCCGAGGGCGGGCCATGGAACACAACTCATCCAGGCCCAGTGATTGCAATGAGTCCCTCCAGAGGCCAGGGCTCCTTCAGTCTCTGACAACTGCTGCAGCTGTCATTAGCACGCAGTGGGTTTTTGTCACCCCACTTCAGCTACCACAGACTCAAGTCCATCCCATCACTTGACCACGGAGAACACAGGAAACGAGGTGACCGGCCAGCAGAGTGTGAGCAGGTGGCACCGCTGTGGACACGCCTGCACCCAGGAGTGCCCCTGAGTTACAGGCCCATGGGCGCGCACACACAGAGGCCCCTTCAGGTGCAAACTCGTGACCTATTCACCTCCCCAAGGCCCCTCCTCCTAAGAAATATGGACACGGGCTCCTTCCCCTCGGGACATTTACAGTGTCACTCAGGGAATAGTTAAGCACTGTTCTTGTCTCCACCCTAAAGAACACACCTCTTCTTCAGGGGAATGACTCCACCCTTGGCTCAAAATTGCTTAAAGCTGCCCCTCCACCTGTGGTGACAGCAAAGCTGGGGACGGGCGGGAAGAGCGCTCCTGCAGCTCTAGGATGTTTGATCCTGTGCTCCCTGCAGGCAGCCATACCTCCCCTTCCCTGCAGCTACCTTAACTTTCCAATAAATCTCCCTTCTCCCAGTATCACTTGGATTGGATTTCTTCTATTTACACCCAAAAGAGTTCTCGCTGATACATGCTTTCCCTCAGGTGCAACCATAGGTAAAATTATTGTGCTGTGATCTCTTTAAATAGTGCAGCAACTCACTGTGTCTTTCAGGGTCTCTCCCGTGCCTCGAGGCCCTCTGCCCCCCATCTCCACGCACTCATCACACATGCAGTGCAGACCTGTTTTGGGATCAGAGGCCCACAAACCCTGCTAAGCACAGTTTGCTCCAGCAGGAGTTGTCATGAGAGATGTTCTCCACCACCAAAGGTGTCCCTCATGATCAGAGCCTACGGGGTCCCCAGCACCAGGTTCTTCCCCCTAGTATGGTCTTTGCTCCTGTTATGGGCTAAATTGTGTCCCTCTCCCCAAATTCACATGTTGAAGCCCTAACCTCCAGTACCTCAGAAGGTGACCTTCTTTGGAAATAGGGCTGTTGCAGACGTGATCAGCTAAGAGGAGGTCACACTGGAGCAAGGCGGGGCCCTAATCAGATGTGGTCCTTCTAAAACGACGGCCATGAGAAGAGAAAGGGGCGTATGCAGAGGAATGGTACAAAAGACACAGGCAAAATGCCATCTGCAAGCTGAGGAGCCCCACAGATCGCCAGCAAGCCACCTGAAGCCGGGCGAGAGGCCTGGGACAGATCCTCCCTCACAGCCCCTGAAGGACCAGCTCTGCCTTTAAAAAAAAAAAAAAAAAGACACAGGCAAAATGCCATCCGCAAGCTGAGGAGCCCCACAGATCGCCAACAAGCCACCTGAAGCCGGGCGAGAGGCCTGGGACAGATCCTCCCTCCCAGCCCCTGAAGGACCAGCTCTGCTACCAGCTCTGCCGATCTAACCCTAACCCTAACCTGGTCTGACTCTGCAGCTCCCGTGTCAGACCTCCCAACCATCTTCTCCTTCTCCCAGCCTGGGGCCATGTCCCACATCTGTGATCGATCTCTCTCCACCACCCAGCACTGGGCTCATAAAGAAGGGGCACAGGATAGACAGGTTTGCAAGAGGGTGGAGGGTAGGGAAGATCATGGGAAAGGAGGAATCAGGACAGTCTGTGCAAATGGGAGGTCTCAAGACAGGGGCCAGGGCCCCAGGAGTCTTAGGGAAGAGAAGGACAGTGATCGATGTCATGGAAACATCCATGGAGGGGTCGAGGGACTCCAGACAGCAGGGGGCTTTGCACACTCCCAGCAGCCAGTCTCATTCCCCTCCCTCTGTGACCTCAGGTGGAGTGGGGTGAATCGCCATCCCAGACGCAGACTCAGATCCTCAGCCGACCAAGAGTCAACATGCTGTCGTCCTGGAGAGGTCTCCTCATGGCCAGATGCCCCCCTGGTGCCCCTCCCCAACGTGGCACCCGGCGTTCTGCCCTCACTGCCAGGAGAGCTGGGCACCTCCTTTCCCAGGCCCAGCCAAGTCTCATGACAGAAGGTGGAGTGATTTAGTGAACACGCCATAATGGCACGACCTTTCCAAGGGGTGTTCCCTCTTGACACAGGGTGATATCCTCCAAGTTCCAAAAAACATTCTGTTTCTGAACTTGGCTCACCCGACCACAGGATCAGGTCGAGCAGAAGGCACGGAGGGAAAGCGGACACCGGGCTCATACTAAAACTCTCTGCAGGTGTCTGGTGCCCTGGAAGTCAAGCTGGTGGCAGCCCAGCTCATGCTTCCAGAGTGAGTCAGAGGGGAAGGAGCACTTGCAGGGGAAGACGGGCCCCTGCCTGGCCTGCAGGGAGTGCGTGGGAAACAAGAGTGCGGAGCAGCTTGGAAATCATGAAATACGGACTTGCCCGATCCGGGGGTGGTGGGAGGAGCTCGCGTTGTGTGCAGTGGGCTTCACCAGAAGACGTGGAGGATCGAGCAATCCCTCCTGCCACAAGCCGTTGACATGGTGGGAAGTAGGACAGGATTTGCAATACTGTCCTAAAAATGCACACTCTCAAATAAGTCTGCACTTTCACCACCAACCCTGAGAGGAAACTCACTCACATGCCTCGGTCCCTGACCTTTACCCTGAATGTTAATGTATCAATTTGCAGCTGCTCCGGAGAAGTGGTTGATGGTATTAGGGATGAGAGAGCATTAACAGAGCTGTCACAGCAAACCCAGAAGCAGTGGCGGAATTAATTTTTCCTTCATTAATAATATCCTACTTTGCATAATTAATATGTCATAGTCGTTGAACACAGGCAGCTACAAATAGAATCACTGAACAAAAATGCCACCTACTGAGCAAAAAGAATAGGACACATTAAATGACTCAACACAGCTAAACGAGCAGGAGACGCTTTATTTCCCCAAAACAATATCTGAAATGCTTGAACTACTCCATTATTAGGACAACTCATTGAGGAATGTGCAGACAAGCATTCCAGATGTTTCCGTGGAACCATGAGCTCTAGGGTATACAATTGCCAGCTGCCATTGGACGATTCAAGAAATTCAGACAAGGCTGGCTCTTGCGTGCTGGCTGGCCCCTTCTGCACCTTGTCCTGCAGCCTGAGCTGGCCCCAGGCCCACAGGCTAGGCATTCTGGGCCAAAGTGGAGCCACCTTGTCACGCCAGGTCCACTTCCTCCAGCTGCAAACCTAGGTGGTTTCTGGCCAGCCAACCTCAGGGCAGGAACTGGGCAGGACGCTGCCAAGGGCACAGCAATGAGCAGGGAGCAGAGGGGAAGAGGAAGCTGAAAAAGACCCTAAATGGCCTCAGACCAGTGGGACAGACCCTTTGTGAGCACTGGGAGGAATGTATGCGTGGATCCTGGGAGCAGACCATGCCCAGCAGCCCTGCAGTATGGGGTTTCTTCTAAGGCCACCAGGCAGAGCAGCCACAGTCGAGAGGAGCACTGTCCAGTACAACTTTCTGCAATGATGGTAAAGCTCTAGACCTAGAATGTCCAGGACAGTGGCCACTGGCCCCATGTGGCTATTCAGCACTTGAAATGTAGCCAGGGCAGTTGGGACACTAAATTTTTAATTTCATTTCATTTTCATTGATGTAAATTGAAAGAGCCACGTGCAGCTGGACGGGGCAGGAGGAAGGCTCCCTGCACTGGGAATGGAGGCAGCGTGGGTCTCTCGGCCCTCACCTGCCTGTGCAACCTCGAGAGAGGCATCTCACCCCTCTGGCTCCATTTCATCGTCATGAGGCGAGAGGGGCTCAGAGGGGGACCCCTGGAGGCTGCACTTTGCGTTCCTTGACTTGAGACCCGTAACCACCTGCTCCGCTCATATTCCCCCTCGCTCCGGAGCCTTCACCGGCTCTCCACTGCTCACCAAGCCTCCCCACACCAGACTCAACCTCCTCACTCTAGTCTTCCAGCAGCACCCTGCATCTCAACCACGTGGGCAGACCCTCGTCCCCGACACGGGTCAGGCCGCTGACCCTGAACATACCCTGTGCCTGTCTCACCCTATCCCTCTCCCCACCCCACTCAATCCTGGTCTCACTTTCTGGAAGCTTGCCGGAGCTCCATGGCCCACAGGCACCTCACCTTCCTCTAATTCAGAATGAATGTCACCTCTGCCCCAGCGGTAGCTTGCAGCGCCATCTTATTTATCTTACATTAGGATTTTATTGCAACAATGTCGCAGTGTCTCGGTAAGAGTGTGACAAGGTGCTGCGGCACCTGCTCTGGAGGCAGCACGGAGGACGAATGTCACCTCTGCCCCAGCGGTAGCTTGCAGCGCCATCTTATTTATCTTACATTAGGATTTCATTGCAACAATGTCGCAGTGTCTCGGTAAGAGTGTGACAAGGTGCTGCGGCACCTGCTCTGGAGGCAGCACGGAGGACGGGGGGACGTGGCCTGGGGAATGGATGGAATGAAGCGGGGAGCTTGTCCTTACCATCAACCAGCACTGTGGCCCAGGAGGTGACTGAACCTTGCTGTCGTCTTTTTTTCCTCTTCTGGAACTTGAGGATAACAACCTTCATCTTGGGGTTGTTGTAAGAGTCACCGACGTTGTGGGCACTGAGCGCCCCTCCTGGTGTTCAGCAATTATCAGACCAAGTTGGCTTCCCTCTCACCCCCAAAGGACAAGTGCTGTGACAGCCGGGACATATCAGATGAGGAAAAACTATTGCTGATCACAGGTTTTTTGTTTTGTTTTGTTTTTGGCAGGCTGGCCGTTCCGAGGATCCGAACCCCTGACCTTGGTGTTATCGGCACCGTGCTCTACCAAGTGAGCAACCGGCCAGCCCTGGACAGTTTTTTTTTAAAAAAACTCATAAGAAATACTATCTCAAGTGGTTTTATCTTGGCCTCATTTATTGATTTACTGAACTAGAGCTAGGTTTATGGTAGAATGAAATTGTAAGAATTTTTTCCTGCTATCTCATTTCTATTTTGAAGCATCTCTGTCTGACCACTTTTTTTTTAGTTTTCTCATCCTCCTCATCTTCTCTTCAGAAAAAAAGGAAGGAGGAAAGAAAAGAAGAGAAAACAGGAAGAGGAAGTAAGACTTTCCACATCAGTTTGCACTTGCTCAAAATGAGGGCAATCGAGTTGACAGCAACGAGACAAGTACGGCTTCCCTGTCCCTCTCGCCAGCCTCCAGGCTCGAAGATGCGGTGGGTCGAATTTTCTGCACCCCGACTGAGGCTCACAAATGGTTAGGCAGGAGTCAGACACTCCGTGGCGTTAGTACAGGACCCGGTAAGGCTCACATCGTACTTTGACGTCCTTTCCTATATTTCTTCAATACGATCTACGAATAGCTTCAATTAATTGAGAGCGTGCTGTACCTAGAAGGACTAAATTAAGCTGTTACCTTGTTTCTTCTCTTCAGTGATACTTTTGGTTTTCCCTCTGAGTTCCATAAACCCTGCACTTGTGATCTGGGGTGAATAACCCCATAGATCATGTGTGGAGTAAAGACTTTTCTAGGTACTATGCATAAACCAAATAAAAGGCAGGAGTCCATGCGGCCCAGTCTCTGCATAAAGTTGCATTCAATACACAAAGTCCAGAAACCAAACATAATTTAAAAGGAATGCTAATCTTTTCCTTTCATCTCTCAGAAGTTAGCTTCGTTTCTAACCTACAGCTGCATTTCTTCAGGAACCCTGCCTTTACCTCCATGTTGTCTGGAGACCACAGCTGTCCTGCTTGAGCCTGTCAAAAGCAAAAGCCCCCAGCTCCTCCCCAGTGCTGGTCACTTGTCAGTCCTTCTGTGACTTCCCTGGCACCGTCCAATAGCAGCGCACCAACAGTGACTTGGAAACAGAAAGGAGCACTGTGGTTACCACGGAAGGAGGCCGGGAAAACCCCAGGTGTAGGCAGAGGGCACGAAGTTGCAGCTGCGTAGGATAAGTCTAGGGATCTAATGAACAACGAGAGGGCTGTACTTAATAACCCTGCACGCTGCAAATTTGCCTACAGAGCAGGTTTTAGGTAGTCTTACCACACACAAAAAAAAATAGAGAGAGAGGTAGAAAGAAGGGTAACTCTATGAGACAATGGATACATTGTTTTTCTTGACTGTAACAATAACTTCACTGTGTACATGTAGATCAAAACACCGTGTTGTCAATTTTTTTTTAAAATCACGGTATACACCTTGATTTACAATATATACAATTTTTAAAAAAAGAAAAAAAAAAAAAAAAAAAAAAAAAAAAAAAAAAAAAAGAAGTATAACACCAGCCACATGTGTAAGTTGAAACTGTCTCACAGACACATTTATTATTTATTTATTTAAAAAGATGACCGGTAAGGGGATCTTAACCCTTGACTTGGTGCTGTCAGCACCACGCTCGGCCAGTGAGCTAACCGGCCATCCCTATTTGGGATCCGAGCCTGTGGCCTTGGTGTTATCAGCACTGCACTCTCCTGAGTGAGCCACGGGCTGACCCTCACAGACACATTTCAAAAGTGAAAAGAAATGGGTTAAATTAATTTCTGTTCTTTAAGCCCCTATAGTAGTTTGTTACGATAACAAGTATATCCAAAATATTATCATCTCAGCATATAGTCAAAAACGTTTGATTACTTATAGGAAATTTTACTTTTTCTTTTTTTTTCATACTAGGCCTTTGAAATCCAGTGTGCACGTTATACTCTGCAACATGTCTTAATTTGGACTGGCCGTGTTTCAAGTGCCCCAAAGTCACAAGTAGCACATAATCACCATACTCGACATGCAGCTCTAGTCCATTCTACTGGTTGGTACAGTTGAATGTGTATGTCCCTACCAAAAGGCACAGGCTGAAGCCCTAGCCCCCAGTGTGAGGGTATTTGGAGGTGGGGACTTTGGAAGGTGATGGGGTTAGATGAGGCACTGAAGGTTGGGCCCTTATGTTGGGGTTAGTACCCTTATAGGAAGAGACAAGAGAGCTTCCTTCCTGTCTCCCTCCTTCTCTCCCCTACGTGAGGACACAGCGAGAAGGCGGCTGTCTGCAAGCCAGGAAGAGAGCCCTCACCAGCAACTGACCATGTTGGACCTGATCTTGGACTTCCATCCTTTGGGACTGTGAGAAAATAAATTGCTATGCTTAAGCCTCCATTCTGTTATATCTTGCTACGATGGCTTGAGCTAAGATGTGGCTTCTGCATGGCAAAAGCCTGCAAGTGGCCCAGCAAAACCAAACTCTCCCTAGAGGGCTCAAGGCAAAAAACAGCATGAGCAAGGTGTGCAGGGCTGAGAATCCTGGACACCTGAGGGGACCGTGCACCTCTGTATCACCATGTGGGCAAGTAAGAAACTGCTTGGTGCTGTGTGCAAGTAAGAAAATTCCCACGGTTGCTAAGTTCATGAGACTTACCATTTCACAGGTGCAGATGGGACAATAACTTATGTCTCGTATTACTATTTAACCTACTACCTGTTCAAGTGGAAAATGACAAGAGATCCACCAAGAAACACCTGGGCTGCTGAGAGACGGACCCAGGACTGAGCAATCCAGATGGAAAATGGAACACTTTGGGAGAAGGTAGAAGAAACCTACAGCTACTACTACATACTACTGAAAACCTAGAAGGTTAGGTATGTTTTTTGAAGGGCTTCCCCAGCACAGATGAGAATTATGCCCATAGGCAAGGGCCATTTTGGCTTCTGATGCTGCATCTAATATGATTTTACCTTTACCATGGTTTCGAATTGTCCCTGAGCCATGTATTAATTTCTTCCATATATTTTCAGATGCTGCCTTTTCCAGCTGCTAACCATAAAAGAATCAAAGTGAAAAAACAAAGATACAAAGCCCTGGGACCATTAAAAAATTAATTGCTCAGCGTTGGCCTGAATGACAGAAAAGTCCCTAACGTCCTCAAGGTCGAGATTTTATGTGTAAAAAGGAAACCTAGAGAATTTGGAAAAAACTTGCCTTAAATCACCATCATCAACCATTGCTCCAGTGGCTCCTGCAGACCAGGTTAAGCCACATCAAAAGATTCCCATGCTTCCAGACCCAGAAAAATAGGACAAAATAATTACCCAAAATAATTCGAAATGCCTGGCAAGGTCAAGGTACCAGGAAATGTCCCTGAATAAAAGGAGAGGCCCCTGGGATTAATCTGAGCACACTCTAGAATGTCTAATGTACAGTGTCTGTATTTTCCTTGGCACGGGAGAGGAGAATTTGTCCCGCACCTTGGCAGTAACGACAAGGAGTAAAATCTAGTACATTCAGGCTGACACTTAACACCCTCACAAGACTCACAGCGTTCTCTCAAACTTTGGAGGAAGTATGCACAAACCGGTTTAGGGAAAGTAGACACGAGTAAGTGCAGAGGAGGAAAAATATCATAAATTGTGTAAAAGGTCTCCTGAGAAATTGACAGGCAAGACACAGCACCGTGGATTTGAAAGCAGTCCAGGAGTAGCTGCCAAGAGACTGAACCACAGAAAATAAACTGGCCACAGGCTGGGGTGAGGCTGGAAAGTACACGCTGAGCTATCGAACAGTTTGCACGGTAGCAGAATAATCCAGCATTGCTGTTCAAGAAAAGCTCCGCCGCCCTCCCCCAAAAGTTCTCAGCTGCGATCTGTCCAGACGACTCGGTGGGGCCCAGCTGGGCTGATTCGATAGCTGGCAGGCAGCTGTGGGACGGGGCCATCTCTGCACATAGCTGCACACACGTGAAGCTTGTCCTATGTGCCCCCAGTGCCTCTTTCTAGCTCCTTACTCATAAACTGTCCTGTCTGTCTGAGGATTCATGGCCATCATACCACTGCCCCGGCTGCCTCCAGACCTTGCTGTCCATCCCCACACCCTCCCATGGGCTCCAGCCCCACCTCTCCCATGCCATCCCCAGCTCTGTCGTCGTCACACTACGCTCACACGAGGCCCCTCCTGTGTGTCTCACCGGGGAGCTGACCCTGCATGGTAGGTTTTGAATGGTTTTGGTTTTTAGTAGGGATCTTGTAGAGACACTATGCCTTAATCCTGAAGACGATCTCGAATGCTGTGAATGTCAGGCCTTAACAGGCCCAGTGGTAGCGACTATTCTAGAGTAAGTGGATTTCTTGGATTCTTTCTATTCACTAATGGTTTTGGTTTTTAGTAGGGATCTTGTAGAGACACTATGCCTTAATCCTGAAGACGATCCCGAATGCTGTGAATGTCAGGCCTTAACAGGCCCAGTGGTAACGACTATTCTAGAGTAAGTGGATTTCTTGGATTCTTTCTATTCACACGTCTAAGACTCACCCTGCCAGGGAGGGTGTAGATGCAGCCAAGTAAAGAGACTGGATAATTCAAGCTGGATGACGCGCACCTCAATTACATTAATATTTCTGCTTAAACTTTGGTTTATGCCATAATTATTTTTTCTGATAACAAAAGTGATACCATTGTAAGGAATTTAAACACTTGTTTTACACGCGCACACACACACACACACACACACACACACACACACGAGGCTACTTTAAGAAGTTTATGGAAAAATATACTTGAGAGATAACATGGATCTTTCCATGAACTTTTTGAAGTGCCCTTGTATATAGTGGAAGTGCCCTTGTATATATGGACATACATAGTGGAAATGTTCTTTCCATATGCCTCCAAGAAATACGGCCTAAATTTACATGAATATTCTTCTAGAACTTTCGGGGTGTGTGTGTACACACACAGAGACACAGATGTAGATACAGTACTCGTGTGTGGTGTGTATATGAGATTACTATAAGGAAAATATTCCAAGGGCTAGTTGTCCAGGTCACTGAGTTTCCTTTTCCTGTGTCAGTGCGAGCACAGAGTATCATACCTGTGCTGGGGCAAAGGGATGACCGAGGACCTGGTAAACGACATCCTGCTGTGGTCCAAGGAGTCAAGGGGCTGTCAGGGGGTCTCTCACTTGGTGACACGTAGGGTTCTCATGGGAATCATAATAATCTTTTCTCAGTGATATGATGGCATCTATTTCCATGCCATTGATCTTATTAAAGCGTGAGGAGCTAAAGAGCTCATCTGAGCTGTTAGGCTGGGGCTATAGGCCCTGCAACCTCCCCATCTACCCGTAACTTTGCTTGGGTTTATTGTCCCAAAATCACATCCCCAAGATCAGCACTCTCTCTTCAATCTCTGCAGTGCATCTGCAGGGTTGTGTGTGCATCTGTGTACAATGTGAATGTGTGAGAGGAGCAAAATGTGGTTTGAGATCATCAGTGAAGAACTCAAAATGATTGGGACAGGCTGTCCTCGTTGCTGCTCGGATCCACCCAGCCACACAATCCCATCACTCACAAGCCCCCATGCCCTGGTGGCTGTGCCCCATCTTGGCCGTTTGCAGCTCCTGAGCTTGAATCCACCCGGAACTTCAGGGTACAGCTCCAAGTCTCCCCTTTTCGCGTCCCCCAGCACTTCCTGTGGGCCCACCCCTGCATGCTCCATCACACAGTCTGGCAGGTCCGAGTGTGAAACAAGGTTGCGAGCTACCGCTGGCCCAGGGGGCAGCCTGCTTGGTCGCACCCCCTATGGTCCCATGTGCAGCAGGCAAGACGCAGAGGCTGGCTAGCTTCGTCCCTGGAGAAGAGCAGACATGGACTCAGGTTTCTCTTCCAAGGACTCCTGTGTCACAGTAAAATCTCTAGCAGTGCCCCTGGAAGTTCTGCTTTTAAAAATGATCCTTTTGGTAGATTGTGAATGCAAATAGTCTCCCAATCAGATTACAACAAGGGTGAAACATTACAACTTCCTCTCTGTAAAATCCAGTTTAGATTGCTAGTTTAAGATAATAAGCTGTGTCTGTTTTTCACTTGGCAAATCTTTACAGTGTCTACTATAGTAACACAAACACAGTTTCTTGTGTCTAGTCATTTATTTATAGTTTGTGTATTTATTACCTCTGAGCAAGCCTGATAGATTGATTCTTACACTCCTGACGGATGGCCTGACACTGGCGAACATCTCTGGGAATTGGCGGTCTCTGACACTATAGCCTTCAGAGGAAAAACTACGGACTGTGCTGTGGTTTGAATGTGTCCCCTCCAAAATTCAGGTGTTGAAACTTAATGGCTAATGTGATGGTATTAAGAGGTGGGGTCTTTAAGATGTGATTAGGTCATGAGGGCTCCTCCCTGGCGAATGGGATTAAGGTCCTCATGAAAGCAGTGTGCTGCTCTCTTGCCCTCCGCCTTCAGCCATATGAGGACACAGTGTCCCTCCTCTCTAGAGGATGCAGCAGCAGGGTGTCATCTTGGAAGCAGAGACTGGACCCTCATCAGACACCAAACCTGCTGTGCTTTATCTTGGACTTCTCAGCCTCCAGAACTGTGAGAAAATACGTTTCTGTTGTTGATGAGCTACCCAGCCTCAAGGCATTGTGTTGTAGCAGAACAGAACAGACTAAGTCAGGCCCACTCTGGCCCGTGAGATGGAGGTGGAAGTCTGCTGGTGCTTTCCTGATACGAACAGCAAACTCGGTTCACGTACCCTCCCCTCCCGTCACCAGCTGGAACACGTGCATGATGCCAGCAGCTCTGCAGTTCTGCTGAAGACCTGGGGTGACTGGCAAGTGTCAGGATGGAAGCTAACACTGAGAATGCAGAATGTGGACGTGCCCCATTGCCTCTCTGGACTCAGCGTCCACTCATGTCCACTCAGCTCTGTGCCAAGACTCTGGTCTTCATGGGCCACACCCACAGGCTTCCTTATCCTCTGGCTTCCAGCTGGGTTTGGTCAGAGAGGAAGTCGGGATGCATTGATGGGAGAGGGGAAAGAGCAAGGAAGCGAGGCCAGTCTCTAGCTACCCTGTCTGGGTTGGCGGTGCCATGTTTCTCTTCTGGAAGCCACAGCTCCTTTCTGGCAACCCCTCCCTCCGACAGGGCAGCCTGAACCCCAGCAACAGCTGTCTCCAAATGCTGGTTCCCGGCCCCTCACTTTGCCTACTCAGGCTTGGGGTGGGAACAGCTCTTGGGAAGCTTCTCCCTTCCATGTTGCTTTCCCTGAACACCTCTTGCCCTTTCTGTTATAAACTCCCCCTGCATTTAGTCCTCTGCAACTGCCCATTTGAGTGCACTGTCCTTTTCTCAACAGCATCCTAGAGCTGCTCAGAAAGAGAGCCGAGTCCCAGACAGACCCCAGACCCCCCAGCCCAGGACCTCATGTTATGTGACATATAAGCAGTGCTGGTTCCTGTCATGAGTGGGGCGAGCTCACACTGGCCCAGCTAACTCACCAGCGGTTGATAAGATGGAATTTCCATCCTCGGGGGCAGCCTGCTGGGGAGTCAGGCAGGCAGATGTGTAAGAAATAGAGCTCCTGTGCAGCAGTTCTGTTACATGGCTAGACCACAGACACGCTGGGGGCACTGCAGGAGACTGAGAACCCACCTGGTGCGAGAGTCTCTGCAGGGGGGCGTGGCAGGCTGGCCAGGTGGGAGGGCGGAGATGTGGGCTCAGGAATGAGGGTGGTGGGCATGTGTCCACACATGCAGAGGGAAAGCTGGTGGGCTGGTGGCCTGTACCCCTCTGTGCCCCACAAGGTCTAAATCAGATTTTGCACCTAAAGGTTATGTACATTTCCTTGGGCTGCTGTAACAAACTACTTGTTGTTTTAAAACAATAGACCTTTATTCTGTCATGGTTCTGGAAACCAGAAAGCCAAAATCAAGGTGTGGGCAGGGCCGTGCTCCCTCTGCAGAGTCTGGGGAGGGAACGGTCCTGGGGAGGTGCCTTCCTCCCCTTCCCGCTCCAGGCTCCTGGCTCTGTCATGCTAGGTGTCTGGCTATGCTGTGTGCCACCATTGGTGGCTCTCAGTGAGCCACAGGACAGAGCTGTGCTGGTCTCAGGACCTCCGATGGGGTGTGGCATCTGCAGGAGAGAGCACTGAACACACGGCACTGAGTTTATGACCTGGTGCCTGGAGGAATTCCTGGCACATTGCAACTGCTGCAAATATGTCTGCTGTGCAAACAAGTGACTGAGTGAGCTGCATCCGAGTCCTTCTAGAAAGAAGGCACATAGGCCCAGAGAGGAAAAGGGACTTTCCACAGCCAGCAGCGAAGGATGGCAAACCCACAGCTCGGCTGGTCCCCAAATCCTGGGTCAGTGATGTGGCAAGCACCCTGGTAGCCTTGCCTCTTTCCACCCAGGCTGAGATTACAATTTCTGACAGAAAATAGGGCAGGAATAGGTGTAGATCCTGCAGCTGGCTGTATTCATGGATTTATCCTGAAAACAAACCTAACTTGCAACTTTTCTATGAAAGAAATCATAACTTAAAATCCAGAAGAGTTATTGCTCAGGTTTGAACTCAGGAGTGAAAACTGGAATTTGGTCCTTTATAGTTTCTGGCACAAGAGGAGGCTAATGTAAAATTGTGCCTAATTTGAACTCGTTGAAAAGATGGGGTTAAGGGAATAGAGAGGGAATTTTTGTTTTTCTTCTCATCCCTTTCCAGGCAGGCCCCTTTTTTACAATATGTATCAGTTTTATTACCTGTAAAGTAGAGCAAATCACAGGGCCACCTTGTAAGGTTGCTTGAGGATTGGAGTTCGGGACAGTGGCTGGCACAGAACACAGCCTGTAGACATGCCTAAAGACCAAATGCGCACATGAGAAAGCTTTGCCAAGAGAAACAATCAAGCTAGTGACATGGAACACTCAGGTATTAAATTGTCTCTGCAATATGCATCAGGCAGGGGTCTTAGCCACAAGGACAAAAACTGACTCCAGCTGATTTAAGCCAAAATGAGATTTAGTGAAAGGCTATGAGGCAACTCAGAATTGTTAGAGAACCCAGCTCAGATGTGAGTCAGAAATAAGACAGGGGCCAAGTGGCAGGCAGGACCACGCATCAAGCCTCTGTCCCAAGAGAGCAAGCAGCAGCTGGCCGCCACTCAGCAGGGACACGCAGCTCCACAGCCAGTAGGGCTCAGGGCCCAGGACACTGCTGCAGGCTGAGCCAGCTGTCCTGGAGAGTGGGCAAGATATTATATTGGATCTTTTCTTTGTATCACTAGCTTCCACTTCAGGGCTGGGAAGCATGCACCAGCTGGCTGAGCCAACGTCCTGTGGTCATACCCGGGTGCTAGGATTGCTGCAGAATCCACGTTTGCCCAAGACTCACCTTGCCAGGCCAGCAGAGGGGCCAGGGCTCGGAGCCAAGGCATATCAAAGGTCTGTTACATTGTAGAGTCTCAAGGGTACAGTTTTTGTTTGTTTGTTTTTAAGGCAGAAGAAAATATGCTGAAGACAATAATTTTGTGTGGATTGTGCAATTACGTGTGGAGTTTTTTTTTTTATTATTATTATTATTCTTTTCTTTGTAAGCCCATTACAGGACATTTGGAATACATTACTTTTACAACAACGGACAAAACGATGATGTTTGCTTTTTGATCATGAAGGAAGGATACTCCATTGCTCAATAGCAAGACACGTACTGACAGCACATTTCCTGTCTCTTTTCCCAAATGTCTCCAAATGAGTAAAACACAAAAGCAGAGTCTCATTCAGCAATGAATGGCAGCAAGTGCAGACAGCCCCCAACCACGGTCAGTAGGACAAATGGCACTGGAATGTGTCCCCTAGTTGCAGAAAACACACACAGTGCTGAATTCCATACGTGGAGTCCCCGATTAACAGCCATTATTTTTTCCTCATCATTCCTTTAAGAAAAACTCTGGAGAAAAACCACAAGCTTCTCTTGTCATTGTAAGACATCTATTCTGACAAACGCAGAAGAAACATCTTAAACTGTAGCAACGTAATGCATTTCCCAGCCACAAGTGGATCCCACCTGCGCACTTTGCTGTAAATGCAAATAATGCCAGAAGAGCATAAGATAATAGAGAATATAAGAAAACCCAATTTCTCACCACCTTTTCTACTGATATGCATGACTTTTGGTCTTGCTGACTTTTGACCCCCAAACACAAATAGAGAAAAATGGATTAGTAGGGTTTTTGATAAGAACAAAATTCACTTTCAATTTTCATTGCTAATGAAGACAGCAGTAAGAGAAACTATTTTTAAAATTTATTTTATGATATTTATCTTTTCAAAGTATATAATTGTCCTTATCCTTCAATTAAATCTGAATACACTGATGGTCCAGAAATCAAAAGGACGAAATAAAAAAATTGCCACACTGGGTCAAAACCATACTCTATGTGTGTTTCTGTCTTTTTTTTTTTTTCCTTTTTGTCCTTTTTACTGACCGGCAACGGGATCGCAACCCTCGGTGTTGTGCCCGCACTGCGCTCAGCCAGTGAGCAGGAACCGGTCTCCACATGGGATCCAAACCCACGGCGGGAGCGCCGCTGCGCTCCCAAGCGGCGCACTCTCCAGTGCACCACCGGCCCGGCCCGTGTTTCTGTCTTTGATGGGGGCTCCAGGGGATATTTGATGAAAGAATATGGTGTCGTTACTTAGACTAAGGCTATACCCCAGATATTTGGTTTTCTATAATACACAGATTCATTTAAACCTTTCTTGAGTAAACTTATATTTTACTCACTTTATGTAACACCTGAGTGTAAAAAATGTAAACACCTGAGTGTAAAGAGTGACGCACCGGTGTTGGTTTCATAGTGTTGGCCACTGCATTATGGTAACATGGGATGGTAACCGCAGGAGAAGCTGAGACCACATCTTTGCAACGTCTTGTAAATCTAAGATTATCCAAAGTAAAAGGTATTTTAAAAAGCTACCAGAGGAAAAAAATATAGGCTTTTACAAAACAACAACGATGAGACTGAGTTCCCGTAAGTAGGAACAAGAAGATGCAAAGTAAGGTGGTCAACGTTTTGAGGAAAAATAGCTCTAAACCCATAATGTACCCAGCTGGATTCTCATGCACGTGATGGCAAAAATAAAGACATTTCTGACACATGAAAACCCTCGCGAGCTTATCACCCACGGCTCCTCTCTGAAATAACAATTAAAGAACAGATTTGAGCAAGATGAGAAACAACCCAAACGGAAGGGCTGAGATACAGAATGCTGCAAATTTAAAGTTTGTCTGCAAAAAACATTCAGAATCAATTGACCTTGGTTATTAAAAAAGCTGAGTCTGGCCAACAATCGAGGTGGGAGGGAGGGCTGCTCCCAGCTTCGCGGGAGTGAGCCAGGGTCCCGGCCCCCTTGGGAAGAGCCCCGGCAGGACACGCTCT
>NW_007726403.1:449655-480968 GCF_000696425.1 Galeopterus variegatus | reverse complement strand
TATTGCAACAATGTCGCAGTGTCTCGGTAAGAGTGTGACAAGGTGCTGCGGCACCTGCTCTGGAGGCAGCACGGAGGACGGGGGGGACGTGGCCTGGGGAATGGATGGAATGAAGCGGGGAGCTTGTCCTTACCATCAACCAGCACTGTGGCCCAGGAGGTGACTGAACCTTGCTGTCGTCTTTTTTTCCTCTTCTGGAACTTGAGGATAACAACCTTCATCTTGGGGTTGTTGTAAGAGTCACCGACGTTGTGGGCACTGAGCGCCCCTCCTGGTGTTCAGCAATTATCAGACCAAGTTGGCTTCCCTCTCACCCCCAAAGGACAAGTGCTGTGACAGCCGGGACATATCAGATGAGGAAAAACTATTGCTGATCACAGGTTTTTTGTTTTGTTTTGTTTTTGGCAGGCTGGCCGTTCCGAGGATCCGAACCCCTGACCTTGGTGTTATCGGCACCGTGCTCTACCAAGTGAGCAACCGGCCAGCCCTGGACAGTTTTTTTTTAAAAAAACTCATAAGAAATACTATCTCAAGTGGTTTTATCTTGGCCTCATTTATTGATTTACTGAACTAGAGCTAGGTTTATGGTAGAATGAAATTGTAAGAATTTTTTCCTGCTATCTCATTTCTATTTTGAAGCATCTCTGTCTGACCACTTTTTTTTTAGTTTTCTCATCCTCCTCATCTTCTCTTCAGAAAAAAAGGAAGGAGGAAAGAAAAGAAGAGAAAACAGGAAGAGGAAGTAAGACTTTCCACATCAGTTTGCACTTGCTCAAAATGAGGGCAATCGAGTTGACAGCAACGAGACAAGTACGGCTTCCCTGTCCCTCTCGCCAGCCTCCAGGCTCGAAGATGCGGTGGGTCGAATTTTCTGCACCCCGACTGAGGCTCACAAATGGTTAGGCAGGAGTCAGACACTCCGTGGCGTTAGTACAGGACCCGGTAAGGCTCACATCGTACTTTGACGTCCTTTCCTATATTTCTTCAATACGATCTACGAATAGCTTCAATTAATTGAGAGCGTGCTGTACCTAGAAGGACTAAATTAAGCTGTTACCTTGTTTCTTCTCTTCAGTGATACTTTTGGTTTTCCCTCTGAGTTCCATAAACCCTGCACTTGTGATCTGGGGTGAATAACCCCATAGATCATGTGTGGAGTAAAGACTTTTCTAGGTACTATGCATAAACCAAATAAAAGGCAGGAGTCCATGCGGCCCAGTCTCTGCATAAAGTTGCATTCAATACACAAAGTCCAGAAACCAAACATAATTTAAAAGGAATGCTAATCTTTTCCTTTCATCTCTCAGAAGTTAGCTTCGTTTCTAACCTACAGCTGCATTTCTTCAGGAACCCTGCCTTTACCTCCATGTTGTCTGGAGACCACAGCTGTCCTGCTTGAGCCTGTCAAAAGCAAAAGCCCCCAGCTCCTCCCCAGTGCTGGTCACTTGTCAGTCCTTCTGTGACTTCCCTGGCACCGTCCAATAGCAGCGTACCAACAGTGACTTGGAAACAGAAAGGAGCACTGTGGTTACCAGGGAAGGAGGCCGGGGAAACCCCAGGTGTAGGCAGAGGGCACGAAGTTGCAGCTGCGTAGGATAAGTCTAGGGATCTAATGAACAACGAGAGGGCTGTACTTAATAACCCTGCACGCTGCAAATTTGCCTACAGAGCAGGTTTTAGGTAGTCTTACCACACACAAAAAAAAATAGAGAGAGAGGTAGAAAGAAGGGTAACTCTATGAGACAATGGATACATTGTTTTTCTTGACTGTAACAATAACTTCACTGTGTACATGTAGATCAAAACACCGTGTTGTCAATTTTTTTTTAAAATCACGGTATACACCTTGATTTACAATATATACAATTTTTAAAAAAAGAAGTATAGGGCCGGCCCGGTGGCGCACTGGAGAGTGTGCCGCTTGGGAGTGTGGTGGCGCTCCCGCCGAGGGTTCGGATCCCATGTGGAGACCGGTTCCCGCTCACTGGCTAAGTGCGGTGCAGGCGCAACACCGAGGGTTGCGATCCCGTTGCCGGTCAGTAAAAAAGACAAAAAAGGAAAAAAAAAAAAAAAAAGAAGTATAACACCAGCCACATGTGTAAGTTGAAACTGTCTCACAGACACATTTATTATTTATTTATTTAAAAAGATGACCGGTAAGGGGATCTTAACTCTTGACTTGGTGCTGTCAGCACCACGCTCAGCCAGTGAGCTAACCGGCCATCCCTATATGGGATCCGAGCCTGTGGCCTTGGTGTTATCAGCACTGCACTCTCCTGAGTGAGCCACGGGCTGACCCTCACAGACACATTTCAAAAGTGAAAAGAAATGGGTTAAATTAATTTCTGTTCTTTAAGCCCCTATAGTAGTTTGTTACGATAACAAGTATATCCAAAATATTATCATCTCAGCATATAGTCAAAAACGTTTGATTACTTATAGGAAATTTTACTTTTTCTTTTTTTTTCATACTAGGCCTTTGAAATCCAGTGTGCACGTTATACTCTGCAACATGTCTTAATTTGGACTGGCCGTGTTTCAAGTGCCCCAAAGTCACAAGTAGCACATAATCACCATACTCGACATGCAGCTCTAGTCCATTCTACTGGTTGGTACAGTTGAATGTGTATGTCCCTACCAAAAGGCACAGGCTGAAGCCCTAGCCCCCAGTGTGAGGGTATTTGGAGGTGGGGACTTTGGAAGGTGATGGGGTTAGATGAGGCACTGAAGGTTGGGCCCTTATGTTGGGGTTAGTACCCTTATAGGAAGAGACAAGAGAGCTTCCTTCCTGTCTCCCTCCTTCTCTCCCCTACGTGAGGACACAGCGAGAAGGCGGCTGTCTGCAAGCCAGGAAGAGAGCCCTCACCAGCAACTGACCATGTTGGACCTGATCTTGGACTTCCATCCTTTGGGACTGTGAGAAAATAAATTGCTATGCTTAAGCCTCCATTCTGTTATATCTTGCTACGATGGCTTGAGCTAAGATGTGGCTTCTGCATGGCAAAAGCCTGCAAGTGGCCCAGCAAAACCAAACTCTCCCTAGAGGGCTCAAGGCAAAAAACAGCATGAGCAAGGTGTGCAGGGCTGAGAATCCTGGACACCTGAGGGGACCGTGCACCTCTGTATCACCATGTGGGCAAGTAAGAAACTGCTTGGTGCTGTGTGCAAGTAAGAAAATTCCCACGGTTGCTAAGTTCATGAGACTTACCATTTCACAGGTGCAGATGGGACAATAACTTATGTCTCGTATTACTATTTAACCTACTACCTGTTCAAGTGGAAAATGACAAGAGATCCACCAAGAAACACCTGGGCTGCTGAGAGACGGACCCAGGACTGAGCAATCCAGATGGAAAATGGAACACTTTGGGAGAAGGTAGAAGAAACCTACAGCTACTACTACATACTACTGAAAACCTAGAAGGTTAGGTATGTTTTTTGAAGGGCTTCCCCAGCACAGATGAGAATTATGCCCATAGGCAAGGGCCATTTTGGCTTCTGATGCTGCATCTAATATGATTTTACCTTTACCATGGTTTCGAATTGTCCCTGAGCCATGTATTAATTTCTTCCATATATTTTCAGATGCTGCCTTTTCCAGCTGCTAACCATAAAAGAATCAAAGTGAAAAAACAAAGATACAAAGCCCTGGGACCATTAAAAAATTAATTGCTCAGCGTTGGCCTGAATGACAGAAAAGTCCCTAACGTCCTCAAGGTCGAGATTTTATGTGTAAAAAGGAAACCTAGAGAATTTGGAAAAAACTTGCCTTAAATCACCATCATCAACCATTGCTCCAGTGGCTCCTGCAGACCAGGTTAAGCCACATCAAAAGATTCCCATGCTTCCAGACCCAGAAAAATAGGACAAAATAATTACCCAAAATAATTCGAAATGCCTGGCAAGGTCAAGGTACCAGGAAATGTCCCTGAATAAAAGGAGAGGCCCCTGGGATTAATCTGAGCACACTCTAGAATGTCTAATGTACAGTGTCTGTATTTTCCTTGGCACGGGAGAGGAGAACTTGTCCCGCACCTTGGCAGTAACGACAGGGAGTAAAATCTAGTACATTCAGGCTGACACTTAACACCCTCACAAGACTCACAGCGTTCTCTCAAACTTTGGAGGAAGTATGCACAAACCGGTTTAGGGAAAGTAGACACGAGTAAGTGCAGAGGAGGAAAAATATCATAAATTGTGTAAAAGGTCTCCTGAGAAATTGACAGGCAAGACACAGCACCGTGGATTTGAAAGCAGTCCAGGAGTAGCTGCCAAGAGACTGAACCACAGAAAATAAACTGGCCACAGGCTGGGGTGAGGCTGGAAAGTACACGCTGAGCTATCGAACAGTTTGCACGGTAGCAGAATAATCCAGCATTGCTGTTCAAGAAAAGCTCCGCCGCCCTCCCCCAAAAGTTCTCAGCTGCGATCTGTCCAGACGACTCGGTGGGGCCCAGCTGGGCTGATTCGATAGCTGGCAGGCAGCTGTGGGACGGGGCCATCTCTGCACATAGCTGCACACACGTGAAGCTTGTCCTATGTGCCCCCAGTGCCTCTTTCTAGCTCCTTACTCATAAACTGTCCTGTCTGTCTGAGGATTCATGGCCATCATACCACTGCCCCGGCTGCCTCCAGACCTTGCTGTCCATCCCCACCCCCTCCCATGGGCTCCAGCCCCACCTCTCCCATGCCATCCCCAGCTCTGTCGTCGTCACACTACGCTCACACGAGGCCCCTCCTGTGTGTCTCACCGGGGAGCTGACCCTGCATGGTAGGTTTTGAATGGTTTTGGTTTTTAGTAGGGATCTTGTAGAGACACTATGCCTTAATCCTGAAGACGATCTCGAATGCTGTGAATGTCAGGCCTTAACAGGCCCAGTGGTAGCGACTATTCTAGAGTAAGTGGATTTCTTGGATTCTTTCTATTCACTCGTCTAAGACTCACCCTGCCAGGGAGGGTGTAGATGCAGCCAAGTAAAGAGACTGGATAATTCAAGCTGGATGACGCGCACCTCAATTACATTAATATTTCTGCTTAAACTTTGGTTTATGCCATAATTATTTTTTCTGATTACAAAAGTGATACCATTGTAAGGAATTTAAACACTTGTTTTACACGCGCACACACACACACACACACGAGGCTACTTTAAGAAGTTTATGGAAAAATATACTTGAGAGATAACATGGATCTTTCCATGAACTTTTTGAAGTGCCCTTGTATATAGTGGAAGTGCCCTTGTATATATGGACATACATAGTGGAAATGTTCTTTCCATATGCCTCCAAGAAATACGGCCTAAATTTACATGAATATTCTTCTAGAACTTTCGGGGTGTGTGTGTACACACACAGAGACACAGATGTAGATACAGTACTCGTGTGTGGTGTGTATATGAGATTACTATAAGGAAAATATTCCAAGGGCTAGTTGTCCAGGTCACTGAGTTTCCTTTTCCTGTGTCAGTGCGAGCACAGAGTATCATACCTGTGCTGGGGCAAAGGGATGACCGAGGACCTGGTAAACGACATCCTGCTGTGGTCCAAGGAGTCAAGGGGCTGTCAGGGGGTCTCTCACTTGGTGACACGTAGGGTTCTCATGGGAATCATAATAATCTTTTCTCAGTGATATGATGGCATCTATTTCCATGCCATTGATCTTATTAAAGCGTGAGGAGCTAAAGAGCTCATCTGAGCTGTTAGGCTGGGGCTATAGGCCCTGCAACCTCCCCATCTACCCGTAACTTTGCTTGGGTTTATTGTCCCAAAATCACATCCCCAAGATCAGCACTCTCTCTTCAATCTCTGCAGTGCATCTGCAGGGTTGTGTGTGCATCTGTGTACAATGTGAATGTGTGAGAGGAGCAAAATGTGGTTTGAGATCATCAGTGAAGAACTCAAAATGATTGGGACAGGCTGTCCTCGTTGCTGCTCGGATCCACCCAGCCACACAATCCCATCACTCACAAGCCCCCATGCCCTGGTGGCTGTGCCCCATCTTGGCCGTTTGCAGCTCCTGAGCTTGAATCCACCCGGAACTTCAGGGTACAGCTCCAAGTCTCCCCTTTTCGCGTCCCCCAGCACTTCCTGTGGGCCCACCCCTGCATGCTCCATCACACAGTCTGGCAGGTCCGAGTGTGAAACAAGGTTGCGAGCTACCGCTGGCCCAGGGGGCAGCCTGCTTGGTCGCACCCCCTATGGTCCCATGTGCAGCAGGCAAGACGCAGAGGCTGGCTAGCTTCGTCCCTGGAGAAGAGCAGACATGGACTCAGGTTTCTCTTCCAAGGACTCCTGTGTCACAGTAAAATCTCTAGCAGTGCCCCTGGAAGTTCTGCTTTTAAAAATGATCCTTTTGGTAGATTGTGAATGCAAATAGTCTCCCAATCAGATTACAACAAGGGTGAAACATTACAACTTCCTCTCTGTAAAATCCAGTTTAGATTGCTAGTTTAAGATAATAAGCTGTGTCTGTTTTTCACTTGGCAAATCTTTACAGTGTCTACTATAGTAACACAAACACAGTTTCTTGTGTCTAGTCATTTATTTATAGTTTGTGTATTTATTACCTCTGAGCAAGCCTGATAGATTGATTCTTACACTCCTGACGGATGGCCTGACACTGGCGAACATCTCTGGGAATTGGCGGTCTCTGACACTATAGCCTTCAGAGGAAAAACTACGGACTGTGCTGTGGTTTGAATGTGTCCCCTCCAAAATTCAGGTGTTGAAACTTAATGGCTAATGTGATGGTATTAAGAGGTGGGGTCTTTAAGATGTGATTAGGTCATGAGGGCTCCTCCCTGGCGAATGGGATTAAGGTCCTCATGAAAGCAGTGTGCTGCTCTCTTGCCCTCCGCCTTCAGCCATATGAGGACACAGTGTCCCTCCTCTCTAGAGGATGCAGCAGCAGGGTGTCATCTTGGAAGCAGAGACTGGACCCTCATCAGACACCAAACCTGCTGTGCTTTATCTTGGACTTCTCAGCCTCCAGAACTGTGAGAAAATACGTTTCTGTTGTTGATGAGCTACCCAGCCTCAAGGCATTGTGTTGTAGCAGAACAGAACAGACTAAGTCAGGCCCACTCTGGCCCGTGAGATGGAGGTGGAAGTCTGCTGGTGCTTTCCTGATACGAACAGCAAACTCGGTTCACGTACCCTCCCCTCCCGTCACCAGCTGGAACACGTGCATGATGCCAGCAGCTCTGCAGTTCTGCTGAAGACCTGGGGTGACTGGCAAGTGTCAGGATGGAAGCTAACACTGAGAATGCAGAATGTGGACGTGCCCCATTGCCTCTCTGGACTCAGCGTCCACTCATGTCCACTCAGCTCTGTGCCAAGACTCTGGTCTTCATGGGCCACACCCACAGGCTTCCTTATCCTCTGGCTTCCAGCTGGGTTTGGTCAGAGAGGAAGTCGGGATGCATTGATGGGAGAGGGGAAAGAGCAAGGAAGCGAGGCCAGTCTCTAGCTACCCTGTCTGGGTTGGCGGTGCCATGTTTCTCTTCTGGAAGCCACAGCTCCTTTCTGGCAACCCCTCCCTCCGACAGGGCAGCCTGAACCCCAGCAACAGCTGTCTCCAAATGCTGGTTCCCGGCCCCTCACTTTGCCTACTCAGGCTTGGGGTGGGAACAGCTCTTGGGAAGCTTCTCCCTTCCATGTTGCTTTCCCTGAACACCTCTTGCCCTTTCTGTTATAAACTCCCCCTGCATTTAGTCCTCTGCAACTGCCCATTTGAGTGCACTGTCCTTTTCTCAACAGCATCCTAGAGCTGCTCAGAAAGAGAGCCGAGTCCCAGACAGACCCCAGACCCCCCAGCCCAGGACCTCATGTTATGTGACATATAAGCAGTGCTGGTTCCTGTCATGAGTGGGGCGAGCTCACACTGGCCCAGCTAACTCACCAGCGGTTGATAAGATGGAATTTCCATCCTCGGGGGCAGCCTGCTGGGGAGTCAGGCAGGCAGATGTGTAAGAAATAGAGCTCCTGTGCAGCAGTTCTGTTACATGGCTAGACCACAGACACGCTGGGGGCACTGCAGGAGACTGAGAACCCACCTGGTGCGAGAGTCTCTGCAGGGGGGCGTGGCAGGCTGGCCAGGTGGGAGGGCGGAGATGTGGGCTCAGGAATGAGGGTGGTGGGCATGTGTCCACACATGCAGAGGGAAAGCTGGTGGGCTGGTGGCCTGTACCCCTCTGTGCCCCACAAGGTCTAAATCAGATTTTGCACCTAAAGGTTATGTACATTTCCTTGGGCTGCTGTAACAAACTACTTGTTGTTTTAAAACAATAGACCTTTATTCTGTCATGGTTCTGGAAACCAGAAAGCCAAAATCAAGGTGTGGGCAGGGCCGTGCTCCCTCTGCAGAGTCTGGGGAGGGAACGGTCCTGGGGAGGTGCCTTCCTCCCCTTCCCGCTCCAGGCTCCTGGCTCTGTCATGCTAGGTGTCTGGCTATGCTGTGTGCCACCATTGGTGGCTCTCAGTGAGCCACAGGACAGAGCTGTGCTGGTCTCAGGACCTCCGATGGGGTGTGGCATCTGCAGGAGAGAGCACTGAACACACGGCACTGAGTTTATGACCTGGTGCCTGGAGGAATTCCTGGCACATTGCAACTGCTGCAAATATGTCTGCTGTGCAAACAAGTGACTGAGTGAGCTGCATCCGAGTCCTTCTAGAAAGAAGGCACATAGGCCCAGAGAGGAAAAGGGACTTTCCACAGCCAGCAGCGAAGGATGGCAAACCCACAGCTCGGCTGGTCCCCAAATCCTGGGTCAGTGATGTGGCAAGCACCCTGGTAGCCTTGCCTCTTTCCACCCAGGCTGAGATTACAATTTCTGACAGAAAATAGGGCAGGAATAGGTGTAGATCCTGCAGCTGGCTGTATTCATGGATTTATCCTGAAAACAAACCTAACTTGCAACTTTTCTATGAAAGAAATCATAACTTAAAATCCAGAAGAGTTATTGCTCAGGTTTGAACTCAGGAGTGAAAACTGGAATTTGGTCCTTTATAGTTTCTGGCACAAGAGGAGGCTAATGTAAAATTGTGCCTAATTTGAACTCGTTGAAAAGATGGGGTTAAGGGAATAGAGAGGGAATTTTTGTTTTTCTTCTCATCCCTTTCCAGGCAGGCCCCTTTTTTACAATATGTATCAGTTTTATTACCTGTAAAGTAGAGCAAATCACAGGGCCACCTTGTAAGGTTGCTTGAGGATTGGAGTTCGGGACAGTGGCTGGCACAGAACACAGCCTGTAGACATGCCTAAAGACCAAATGCGCACATGAGAAAGCTTTGCCAAGAGAAACAATCAAGCTAGTGACATGGAACACTCAGGTATTAAATTGTCTCTGCAATATGCATCAGGCAGGGGTCTTAGCCACAAGGACAAAAACTGACTCCAGCTGATTTAAGCCAAAATGAGATTTAGTGAAAGGCTATGAGGCAACTCAGAATTGTTAGAGAACCCAGCTCAGATGTGAGTCAGAAATAAGACAGGGGCCAAGTGGCAGGCAGGACCACGCATCAAGCCTCTGTCCCAAGAGAGCAAGCAGCAGCTGGCCGCCACTCAGCAGGGACACGCAGCTCCACAGCCAGTAGGGCTCAGGGCCCAGGACACTGCTGCAGGCTGAGCCAGCTGTCCTGGAGAGTGGGCAAGATATTATATTGGATCTTTTCTTTGTATCACTAGCTTCCACTTCAGGGCTGGGAAGCATGCACCAGCTGGCTGAGCCAACGTCCTGTGGTCATACCCGGGTGCTAGGATTGCTGCAGAATCCACGTTTGCCCAAGACTCACCTTGCCAGGCCAGCAGAGGGGCCAGGGCTCGGAGCCAAGGCATATCAAAGGTCTGTTACATTGTAGAGTCTCAAGGGTACAGTTTTTGTTTGTTTGTTTTTAAGGCAGAAGAAAATATGCTGAAGACAATAATTTTGTGTGGATTGTGCAATTACGTGTGGAGTTTTTTTTTTTATTATTATTATTATTCTTTTCTTTGTAAGCCCATTACAGGACATTTGGAATACATTACTTTTACAACAACGGACAAAACGATGATGTTTGCTTTTTGATCATGAAGGAAGGATACTCCATTGCTCAATAGCAAGACACGTACTGACAGCACATTTCCTGTCTCTTTTCCCAAATGTCTCCAAATGAGTAAAACACAAAAGCAGAGTCTCATTCAGCAATGAATGGCAGCAAGTGCAGACAGCCCCCAACCACGGTCAGTAGGACAAATGGCACTGGAATGTGTCCCCTAGTTGCAGAAAACACACACAGTGCTGAATTCCATACGTGGAGTCCCCGATTAACAGCCATTATTTTTTCCTCATCATTCCTTTAAGAAAAACTCTGGAGAAAAACCACAAGCTTCTCTTGTCATTGTAAGACATCTATTCTGACAAACGCAGAAGAAACATCTTAAACTGTAGCAACGTAATGCATTTCCCAGCCACAAGTGGATCCCACCTGCGCACTTTGCTGTAAATGCAAATAATGCCAGAAGAGCATAAGATAATAGAGAATATAAGAAAACCCAATTTCTCACCACCTTTTCTACTGATATGCATGACTTTTGGTCTTGCTGACTTTTGACCCCCAAACACAAATAGAGAAAAATGGATTAGTAGGGTTTTTGATAAGAACAAAATTCACTTTCAATTTTCATTGCTAATGAAGACAGCAGTAAGAGAAACTATTTTTAAAATTTATTTTATGATATTTATCTTTTCAAAGTATATAATTGTCCTTATCCTTCAATTAAATCTGAATACACTGATGGTCCAGAAATCAAAAGGACGAAATAAAAAAATTGCCACACTGGGTCAAAACCATACTCTATGTGTGTTTCTGTCTTTTTTTTTTTTTCCTTTTTGTCCTTTTTACTGACCGGCAACGGGATCGCAACCCTCGGTGTTGTGCCCGCACTGCGCTCAGCCAGTGAGCAGGAACCGGTCTCCACATGGGATCCAAACCCACGGCGGGAGCGCCGCTGCGCTCCCAAGCGGCGCACTCTCCAGTGCACCACCGGCCCGGCCCGTGTTTCTGTCTTTGATGGGGGCTCCAGGGGATATTTGATGAAAGAATATGGTGTCGTTACTTAGACTAAGGCTATACCCCAGATATTTGGTTTTCTATAATACACAGATTCATTTAAACCTTTCTTGAGTAAACTTATATTTTACTCACTTTATGTAACACCTGAGTGTAAAAAATGTAAACACCTGAGTGTAAAGAGGCACTTTGTCCTAAAACCTTTCAATCTTGAAAATATGCCATTCTTAAAGAAAAAAAAAAAAAGAATTAACAATCTACCCCACTTTCAAAGGAAATAATAAAGCCATACTTTATTTAAATGAAACCTTGAAATTTTTCCATCCTGCTCGGTCCTACCCTCTGGGTCACATGGTCCCTCTGCTCCTAAATCCCAAATGGTTCTCACAAAGCTCACCTGATTCTCACGCACAAGACACTAACTGGATCCTTCTCTCCCGTCCCTCTTATAAATGTTGATGTATCACTTTGGTCTTCCTCGGTGAATTTGTTTCTATGAACCAGTTCAAAAAGACTTTCAAATAGGCATGTTTAGAATTCTCATAGATATGAATGGAAAAATAATCCATAAAAAGAACAGAGTTACAGTGGGGGGTGGGGGGTGGAGAGGTAGGGACAAGATAAAAACATGTAGTAGGAAAGAGAGCCAGTACCAGAAAGTAAGGAAACGCTCACAAACAAAAGGATGGACACATGGGAAGGGACCCAGGAACAAAGTGAAGGACTTCAGCGGCCACAGCCAGAGTAACTCAGCGGTGAAGCGGGTAATGCAGTATTGGAGCCCAACCCGAGGTGTGGCAGGAACTTGCTCAAGTCCACACCGCTGTCGATAAGGGGCGAGGGGAGAAGAGACCAGTCTTCCTAATGGAAGAATTTCAGAAGGTATTTGCAGACACTGCCCCTCCAGGAGGCCCAGCTCAGCCCCTGCCCCATGTTGAGTGGGCGCTGCTCTTGGAGACCCGCTTCCACAGAGCAGAGTCTGGGAAGGGAGGGCAGGAACTGTGCAGCTCACTGTGGGGACCCTGGCAGATGCTGGCCCACAGATGACAAGGTCAGCGTCGGTGGGGTCGGTCCTGAGGGCATCAGGATGGGCTGAGAAGGCACTTCACCTCTGCTGTGTTCTTTCCAGAAGCCCCTAACCCAAGTTGAAGCATAAGAGAAATGTCAGACACACCCCACTGAGGCACGCTCTGCAAGATCGTGGAAAACGAGGAACGCCTGAGCAGCTGCCGCAGACCGGAGCCGACAGGGAGGCAGATGCCGCGGTGTGAAGAGCTCCTGGGTGGGGTCCTGGCCCGGAAGAAGGGCATCCATGGGAGGACCGTGAAGCCCAGACAGGGCCTGGACTTTGGCTGGCAGTGACGCACCGGTGTTGGTTTCATAGTGTTGGCCACTGCATTATGGTAACATGGGATGGTAACCGCAGGAGAAGCTGAGACCACATCTTTGCAACGTCTTGTAAATCTAAGATTATCCAAAGTAAAAGGTATTTTAAAAAGCTACCAGAGGAAAAAAAAATAGGCTTTTACAAAACAACAACGATGAGACTGAGTTCCCGTAAGTAGGAACAAGAAGATGCAAAGTAAGGTGGTCAACGTTTTGAGGAAAAATAGCTCTAAACCCATAATGTACCCAGCTGGATTCTCATGCACGTGATGGCAAAAATAAAGACATTTCTGACACATGAAAACCCTCGCGAGCTTATCACCCACGGCTCCTCTCTGAAATAACAATTAAAGAACAGATTTGAGCAAGATGAGAAACAACCCAAACGGAAGGGCTGAGATACAGAATGCTGCAAATTTAAAGTTTGTCTGCAAAAAACATTCAGAATCAATTGACCTTGGTTATTAAAAAAGCTGAGTCTGGCCAACAATCGAGGTGGGAGGGAGGGCTGCTCCCAGCTTCGCGGGAGTGAGCCAGGGTCCCGGCCCCCTTGGGAAGAGCCCCGGCAGGACACGCTCTGCCCCCACCCCCACCCCACCCCCGGAGCAGTGTTCTCATACATCAGCTTTACCTGAGGCAGGTGCTGATTCTAGACCACAAAGTTTTCTGAATATCTGACAACCTGCTACTTTAAAGCTGTCATCAGTTTCTGGTTCTGGTAGTAGTTAAAGCAGAATTCACTACTGGAAAAAGACTTGCCCTTTTGCGGGGAGCAGGGGCTGGAGAGGGGAAGACCTTTGTGGGCTCCTTGGTTATCCAGCGCTAAAGCTCAAGTACCCTCTGGAATGGGGAGACTGAGGCACTGAGGGGCTGATCTACTCTGCATGAGGATGTGGAAGGCTGTCTCCACCTTGACAGTGTCGTATCAACTGGGGGAGCTTCATGGGCCTGGTGGGAGAGAAGCCCAAAGCCCACCTGTCTCGCTTTTTCTCCCCTCGGTTTTTGTTTTCTTTTTTACAACATAATTCTCATAAACCTTCAGTAAAAATGTTTTATCTCAAAGCCTGAGTGGGTCATGTTTTGGGAAATTAAGGGGGGACCAGGGCAGTGTGGAGTGAGAGGCCTTTCTAGGGTGCCCAGCCTAGCCAGGGGGTCTGGAACAGGTTCATCTTCCTTGGAAATGGGCAGCAATGTTTGGGAAAGGGATCCTGATCAAAGCCTGCCCCTCCCGCTTTCATGAAAGAAGGTCTGGATTATCTGGAGATTTAGGAATATGACGGCACGAGGCTGGAGAACTCAAGGCCATTTGGGTTGTTTATGTGGTAGGCATTACTGTAGTATTTCCTTGGAAAAACAGTTCCCTAAATTTACTTTTAAAAAATGTGAACCCCCGTCTAAAATTATTTGTTAGAGCAAATTAATGGATTCAGCCCTCAGATGAAACTTAAGTGGAGGAAGCCAAAAAAAATACCATGAAATCTAAAGGTGCTGGAAAGTTTGAGAAACTTTCATTTTCCTTTTCCTCCCAAACAGAAAATTTTCAAGCTTAACAGTGAGTTTTTCCACTTTGGATTTCCCTCCTTTCTTCTAAGTGAAACAGAGCTTTTAAATTTATGAATGTCAATATAGAATCAAGACTAGAGAAGCTGATCCTATGCAAACAAACATGTTCTGGAACTCTCGAGGCTTTTGGAAATAAATCAACATCTTGTTTTTCTCAATTAAAGTTAAAAACAGAGTCCACTTTAAAATGTCAATAACCTCTGTGTTGCAAGCCAGTCCCTGACATCAAACATCACCCCAGGAGCTCCCACGTGCTGTAGCCGCAATCAGCCAATTCTTTCCTGCCTATGACACACACCCCAAACCAAAGACCTCTCCACCAAGAAAACACTTGGTCTCAGGCTGTCTATGTATTAACACATCACAAGCCCTCAGACCCTGGGCCTGAAGGACTACGGGGGAAGGGAAGGAGGGACCCCGTCTCCCCTTTTTCTTGTGGTCCAGTTGATCCGTCCTCACATTGATTGGGGGCAATGAAACGCCTAGCCCCAGGGCTTAGCGAGCGTCAGTCAGCAATTCTAAGCACCTCTTAGTGTCAGGCATTGTGGGCAACCCAAAGATGGCCAAGACGCAAACCCTGCTTCAAAGGAGTTATAGTTCAGAAGGCAGGTGCACAAATACTACTAATGTTGCTTAATAAGCGCATAAGAGTCAACGGGAGTTTGATAGGAAATCACGACAGGGAAAGGCCCCGTCAGGAGGCCCAGGGAAGGACAGTGGGGCTGAGCCTTGGATAATGGTGCAATTCTCCTGAGCCTCATTTCCAGAAACACAATTTTAAATTAATAAATACAAATTAAATCTAGATTATATGACAGTACATAGCAAACCGGGCACACATACACAATAACATTTAATGCTTTATGATAATCAAATGTTTCCTAATGTGATTCCCTCAAGCAAGCTCCATAAGAGCAGGAACTGTGATTGTATCTGTGCATCCTGAACACCTAACATAGAATGTAGCCTCGAGGAGGTACCCAATCATTTGCTGACTTATCATCTGATTACATTCAATATATAAACATGTTATGTGATTCTTGTGCTCCATGATTCATGGGCTTTCCTGATTTCCTAATTCACACACAAAAAAATACACAACAGGTAAGGATGTTTTTATCCACTTCCAAATTGGTTTACCAATGTCTGAAGGAAAGAGATTCAGAGAAAAGGGGGACAAGGCTCAGAGAAGACAGCGTAATGTGTATTTTTGGATGGATACTTTTATTTGGGAGTTTATGCTTACTAAAATAGGACTCATGCTCACACAATGGAAGACGATTACAAGAAAGCACACAGGATAAATGTGTCACATATGATGAGGTTTTCTTCAAAGCCGGCTGCTCCTGATGTGGTCTTAGGTCAGCAGCTGCAGCACCCACCTGAAGCTCGCTAGAAATGCTGAAGCTGGGGCTGCACTCTGACCTGCTCACTGGATCTGCAGGTGATGAGGTCCCTAGGTGATGCAAAGGCACAGTGCACTGTGAGCTGTTTTAAAGAGATTCCACTTGCAGATTTGCCACCTTATCATGACATGTGGGGAAAAACCTGGTGGAATCACAGACATCCCCACCTACCCCAAACGTAGTGCCCCAGGGACATTCAAAAGGATGACCGCGCGGGCTACTTTCAGCCATGTGCGAAGCCCAGATCTCCGGGAAGAGGGCCTCCTTGCCCATACTCCTGAAAGTAGACCTTTCTTTAATCTGATGCTGTTGAAGCTCTCCCACTCAGTTTGGGAAAGGGACACTACAGGACAAATCAATAACGCTGAACCAAACACATGCTCTTGACGCAGTAGCCATGGGTCACAACCAGAGAGAGGAAGCAGGAATGGTGGAATCTTCCGAACACCATGGGAAGAATCATTCCTGTCTGCCTGCTTCACTTTGAAAGACCAAGTGCCTGCGAGGCAGTCACAGTTGATATATGAAACCAGAGGAGCTTTAATTTCTGCAGCTACATTTTTACCTTGAGAGAAGGCAGAGTGAGGGGTGGAGGCTGCTGAAGGACAGGCAGGTGGCAGGGTCCCCAGGCTGGGCTCGCGCACACTGCCTGCCCCAGCTGCAGGAACACTCTGTGAGCTGGAGATGGCTGCTCCCTCCTCAAATCAATCACGAGAACACTGAGGCTCTAGAGATGTGCCCAAAGGTGCACGCTTATGCATGGGGATGCGGTGTTAGTACCTCGATCTGTTCCATACGGGTAAAATAATTCCATGAGGAGAGCGGGGAGAGAATAAGGTATGAGGGAATCCACCCGTTGCCAATTTGAAATTTAGCCCGTAAGGACTGACAGCATGTTTTCTGCTGGAGAACAGGACTATCAAAATATTTCTAATGTCATCATTTAAATTTTTTTCAATATGCTTTCAATGGAAATGGCTTTATTCAGATAATTCTTCATATATATTATTCAACAAAAATTATACCTTATACCTTTTTTCTAGGAGTTTATACAAAAATGTTTATCTTATCCAAAGCCAAGAATAAGACAAGTATCGGACTCTTAGAGCTGGAAATGGTCTTAAACATCATCTAATTTTTTTTTTTAATTGTCCACTGATGTTTAAGGGAACTAAAGTTCAAAGAAGTTTATGACTTATTCCAGGTCATGGGTTCAGTGGCCAAGTTAGAAAAGGACCTCTGACTCGTAGGCCGATCCCTGCTACACCACACTGGACTGAAATTAAAGTCAGGATCTCTGATCATAACAGTGGGGGAGGGTTTCCTGCTGATCGGTGCGCAGTTCAACACAGAACGTCCGTAGCCGGGTATCAGTGTGGAACAGCACGTTGTACACCGACCTTGCGCATTCAGTGCAGCACACTGAGAAAGCTGTACTTGTGGATCTGTCTGCTTTTCCCTCAATTCCATCAAAACTTGCTCTGTGGATTTTGAGGCCTGTTATTAGGCACATACACATTTATGGTTGCTATGTTCTGATAAGTGTACCTCTCGTTATTATGAAATGTCCCTTTTTATCTCTGGCAATACCGTTTGTCTTCATGTGTCTTTTATCTGATGTTAATACAGCCACTCAGGCCTTCTTATGATTACTGTTTGCATGGTGTGCCTTTTTCGATCTTCGTCTTCCAGCTTATCTGCCTCTTTGTACGTGAAGCGCCTCTCTTGCAGATGAGTATCTCTGCCTTTTCTTTGGAGGGTTTAGTCCACTGCATTTCATAGAATTGTTGACATGGCTCGAGGTCTGCCATTTTACTTTGTTCTGCTGGCCCCTGTGCTTTCTTGTTGTTCCTGTTTTCTTCTTTTCCTGCCTTCTTTTAGAATCCCATTTTCATTTACCTATTGGCTTTTTAAACTATATCTCTTTTTTGGGGGGGAATATTTCTTTTTTATGTGGTAGAATATATATGACATGAAACTTGCCAAACAGTTAAAACCATTTGTAAGTGTACGGTTCGGTGGCAGTAAGTTCATTTACAATGCTGTGCGACCACCAACACCATCTATTTCTATTTCCATTTGTATAACTTTTACATCAATACAAAGAGAAACTCTGTAACCATCATTAGCTATCTATTTTTTTGCATTTCTGTTTTGCTTTAGTGATTGCAATATATTCTTAACTTGCCAGTCTTTAGTCGATACTGCGTCACTTTGCATAAATGTAAGAACTTTGCAACTATAAAAGATCCTCTTACCCCTGCCTTCCTGATGCTAGTGATCATATTGCTACATCTACATACATATAAACCTCATAATATGTTATAGTTTTTTATTTAAATAGCCAGAGGTGTTCTAAAGAAGTTAAGAGGAAATGCACAGATATATAGGAATATAGTAGGAAGCCGTCCTCTGTGTACTGCTGCCTGGCATATGGACTCTCAGCTCCCCACCCCACCACCACATCCCTAGGCCCTACACCCCAGCCCCCCCAGCCCAGCCTTCAGTCTCCCTGGCACTTTGTAGCTGATGCCTGGGAGCTGAGATCCGGGCTGGCAGTTTTCCCAGTGCCCGTGATGATCCCCACTATTGGATCGAAGTTGAGAATTATTGCATAGGGAGTCGGCCTCTCCATCACACAGTGCTTGTGAAGATTATCTCTGAAAGTGATGTGGTTGATCCCAAACTGGTTCTGAAATTCATGGGCTGTAAGAGCAGCATTTGAAACAGAATATTATTTATAAGGCTAGAGAATGATTTTACATTCTTGCAGTCAATAAGTTTTATTCTTAAACCAGGGGTATGCAGGCCTTTGATTCACCAGCAAGGTGCTGAGGATATTGCTCAGGTTCTAGAAGTGATGTCGGAAAACAAAAATCAGCAACCTGCAAGCAAACAGAAAGATGAAACTAACAGAGATATCGGAATTGTAAGCAAGCCCCTAGGAAAGCCATTCATAATGTAACACATGGGTTTCTCTCACTAAGAGAATATTGGATATGTTTACTGTGGAGCGAGTGCAGCCGCCCCAACAGAGAACCCCCGTGCTCGGCAGGGCCGCCTTTCAGTCTGTACCACACAGAGCAGGGATGTGTGTCTTTTGTAAGACCTCAGCCTTCTCAGCTCTTATCTCCTGAGCAGCTCTGGGCAAACCATGTGACTACCTCGGGGTCTTTTCTCCAGATTCATGCCAGGCAGCCCCCTCCCGGTCCCATCCCATCTCCTGCGGTGGGGCCTGTTGAATTCACCACAGTAGCTTGCTGCCCCTTCCCTGGGCAGATGATCTCACCCCTGACTTGATCTGATCGATTCATGTGATGCTCAAGGCTCTTAATTTCTTACCTTCCTCCTCCACTTTTCTACCCGCCCCCACCCTTGGGTGTCTGGCCTAGAGAGGCCTGAGACTCCATGCCATCTCTCTTAAGACATCATGTCCTCTCAGTAACCCTCTCTTTGTTGCACCTTCGAAGTCTCCCTTACCACTGGTTCCTAGATTTCAGATTTCCCTTAACTTGAGGAAATTTGGTGAAGGCTTCTTTCTTGAAGAGACTTTTCACAATCTCCTTCCCAAGTGTAAGAGGCCGATTGTTATTTTAACATTTGGGAAGGAAAACAAATGTTCCTCTTTTTTTTTTTTTTAAGTGCCTATTACAATCCCATACTTAGAGAAAACATCTAACAATTGCTCAGTATTAGAGTTGTACATGATAAATAGCCTTTTTTTGACAGCAGTTGGCTTTTCATTGCATAAAAAAGGCAAAAGAGTAGAAAATTCAGCATCTTCAACAAATATTTATCAAGTCCCATCTAAAGCAGAGCTTCTGAAACTTTAATGTACACTCTGCATAAATTACCAGGAGAGCCCATTGAAATGCAGATTCTGATGTCTGGTTCTTTTGTGCCCAAGACTGCATTCCTAGCGACCCCCAGGTGATGCTGACCTGCAGGCCCTCAAAGACTACATCTGCAGCAGCCGGGAGGGGGCTCCAGAGTCTGGCATGTTAACCGCTCCCCCATCCACTATGGAAACACTGATAATTTTCCAAGTGTTTTTTATTATTAGATTCTTAATTGTAGACTCTTGGTACAGCAACATTTCATAGCCGTATTTGTTATACTTGTATATGGAAGTGTTACTTCAATACGTAATGCCAATAATAAATCACGTTGACCCAAAGTTATTTCAGCTGGATTTTGTTGCTAACAACTCAATCACTGACCTGAAAAACATGATCTTAAACAAAGAGAAGTCTGTGGTTTCCTTGGGGGAGGGAAATATGGTTGATTATAAATGCCAATGAAAAGGATGCCATCGAACCACTTGGCACGTGAATAGGTATTTGACAGGAGCAATATTTTTCATGGACTTACCTTAAACAGGAGCCATGAGCCTCATTTCCTATCAGTCCAGAGCCTGTATCCCAAACCCCACCAGAAGGCTTGCTAAAACGCAGATTGCTGGGCCCCACCCTCAGCCTCTCTGATCAGGAGGCCTGGGGTGGGGCCCTGGAATTTGCATTTCTAACAAGTCCCTGAAGCTGCTGCTGGCCAGGGATCACACTGTGAGAACCCCTGTCTTGAACCACTCGCTCAGGGAGGTTGCACTGTAATCTCCTATAACAGGCTCTAGATACTATTTTAGTGAATATTGTATTACAGCTTGTATTGCTAGCTAATTTAAAACATTCCTCCTTCCATGGTGTTCCTCGAAAAGCTCTAAATATTTTTATTAATGGGTTTCTGATGGAGAGACTCTTGCAGAGGAAATAGAATATATACTTGATTCAGGATACCCTCCATTTTCATTTTAACAGAGCAGGACGCCAGAAAGAAGAGTGAGATCTATCTCTACTCAGGTGTTCCCTTGAATATGGTCAAGAGTCATCTTTAGTGTGTCACTCTTTCTTACTAGAAAGTTCTATATGCCCATCACTAAGGAAGTGTGTGTGCATACAGAGCACGGCAAACCTCCACTCCTCCCCACCCCGTGTTATTTTTATTCAGCAGTAAAAAAATGCAGGCCGGTTAATGATAAGTTTAGTTATAAAGGTTTTATTTTAAGCTTTATCTTTTTACCAATGCTGAGTGGATCACAAAGGTAAACTGACACCTGACTCAGGCACAAAAGGCCACGATGGAGGCTGTCTACTCTCACTTAGAGGTAGAGGTCGTCTGTACCTCCAGTGAAGTCACATGGCCTCCACAAACCCACTCCTGACGATTCTCTCCTTTTGGGTGGGACCCACTGGCCAGAGAGAATGACCACGACCCTGCATACACACAAGGGTGAGACTAGTCTTTTTTATCATCTCTTAATATATAGACATTTTTATACCTAACCCTCTGTATCTGAGGAGGAAATTAAATACTTAATTATAATTACTAAATTACAATCCCTAAGATTTTGTTTATTGCAAAAAAGAAAGAAAAATTTCATTAAGTAGATTAAATTGTTATTCAGCAAAATTTAATGTGTAGCAAAAGCAAACTAAATCTAACACCAATGAAGTGCACCTACTCTGTTCATTAATAGCACCACCTTATTTTAAAACTGCTTTTAATGTATTCTTATATTTAAGAATATAAACAGTTTAAGGGTTTCTTGTTAAGGTACAGCTTAAGTGGTTTTAGCTCAGCTCTGATTTAAGAAAATAGGGAAACAGGAAATTGTTGTGAAGGAAAAGCAGAACAAGAGTCATTTGTTCCACAAGCAGCTGACAGAGGATGACGATAGTGGAGGAGGTGGTCACTAACACACCATGGCCACGCACGAGGAAGCGGGGAGCCCTGCTCCAGAGACAGGAGCTGACAAATATCCTCATCCCAGAGTCAGACTGATGGTATCATAGGACAAAGGTTTTACCACACTCAAAGACTTAGCTATTATTTGTTGCAGCTTTGTTTATGACAATGAAAAATACGAGATGTCTATAAATGCCTAATGATATAGAATAGGTTAAGAAATCTGTCACACGCACGCACACACATACACCCCTATGCAGTCAGTAAAAGGTTGTTGTGAACTTACGTTTCTTGTTCCAGAGCAATGCTTGCCCTGGATTGTTGGGGGAGGGTTGAGCCGAGAAACAGAACACAAAATAATATGTATAATATGGGGCCGAGCTCGGGAGAGTGCGGCGCTAGGAGCGCAGCAGCGCTCCCGCTGCGGATTCAGATCCTACATAGGTTCGCTCACTGGCTGAGCGCGGTGCGGCTGCTCTCAAAAAGGACAAAAAAAAAAATATGTATAATATGGTCCCATTTATAAAAACTTGTGCATAAATGTAGAACCTGGTAGTGTATATACTAAAAATGCTAACCATAACCATAACCATTTTATTTTCTTGTTTTCTCTGTATTTTCTAACTCTCCTACATTAACATGAATTGGTTATGTAACTAAAAGCAAATAAAAAAGTTTTTAAAGGCAATCTGCCATGGCATTTCCTACTTCCAATGTACTTAAATTTTTTTATCAAAATTTACCCAGTGAAATTTCTACAGTGTTTTTAAGACTATTAATGGCTACATTCTCTAAATTAGGCACACTCAAACTCATTCATGTACAATCTCTTTAGACCGTGGCTAAAACTCCTATGGATGAACCGTATTGTCTTGCCTCATACGTTAGGAAAGCTGAAGGTGCCTCGTTAGCGCAGTGAGTAGCGTGTCAGTCTCATAAGTTAGGAAATCTGGGTTTTGAATGGTAGCTGAAGTCAGTGGTGCCTGGCCCCCCTCTCCTTTGGGGTCATGATTTGGTCTGCCTGAAATCCACATCTCCCTTAAATGCAATGAGAGAAGTTGTGGGCTAAATTGTGTCCCCCTAAAAGACATGTGGAAGTGCTAACCTCTGGTACTGAATGCGACCTTATGTGGAAATAGGGTCTTTGCAGATATAATGAAATGAGGCTGTACTGGAGTAGGGTGGACCATTAATCCAATAAGACCGGTGTCAGTGGAAGAGGAGAGGCACAGAAAGAATACGGTGTGAAGACACAGTAACACAGGACGATGTGACAAAGAGGCAAAGACAGGGTGAGGCCTCCACAAGCTGAGGAACGCCCAGAACCAGAAACCAGCAAGCCTTCTCCCTGCTGATAAAAATGGTCACGGGCCATCTTTTCGGACTAAGTTCCTGCACTAGCCCAAACAGACCAGACTAAAAACTGACATGGTGTCACCTCTGTTAAGTTCCAGTCACTTAGACTGTGGTCTGACCTTTGGAGAAGTCAGGAGAAAGGGGAAACTGCCAATTTGCCAAACAGGACAGTTTAAGTCTTCAATAGGTATGATAATGAAGTTCCCTCCACTTTCATCCTCACACAAGAGACAACCTGCAGTAACCTGATGTGCACTAGTTATTTTCCTACTGTTCTGTCTGCCTGTTCCCACCTTACAAGGAAAGTAACTTTGAAATGATCAGTATATTTTCTGTTCTGTTTCTGCTTTCTTCAGCCTTTTCTGTCTGTAAAGCCTGTGTTAGCTGTGATGGATTTCAGAGCACCTCTCTGACTCTGTCCAATGGTGTCTCCAGGTGGATCCTCACATTTGGCTCCCAATAAGCCTTACAAAATTATTTCCGACTCAACAGCCAGCACTTGAAATGTTGATATTCAACTGAAATGTTGAATTTCAGTCAACATCCCTGGAACCTGCAGAGGGAACGTGGCCTTGCCCCCACCTTGATTTCTACTAATCCTATTCTCAGTGATCCTACTGCACCTATTATTTTTATGCTGCCTGGGCTTTCCTAATATTATTAGATGGCTCAGTGTCTCTGCATCCAAAGTCCCAGGGAACTACAGTCACCGTGTGGCCCACCCACACGGCCTGTCCACAGAGGCATCACCACTGGGGGGTGGGTTTCAGCAGCTTCCCCATCATCACTGGAAACCTGACTGATGGCAGCCAGGCTGGCTGGGGATCAGCTCATTCTGGAAGCCTCCTGCTGGGACATGGGTTAGGCCCCAAGAGGAAACAGAATTCCCCTGGGTTGCTTAAAGAAAGAATCTTTAAAGAGAAGATGGCTTGGAGAGATGTGGCCCAGGGAGAGGAAGGAGCAAGGGACGGCTGGCAGCTGAAGACAAGCAATGGAGGCATGCCATTCCCATCCCTAGGCTGAAGGACCAAGGAAGCTGCAGGGAGGGTCCCCTCAAAAGCAGAGATTGTCCAGGGAGTGGGAACACGGCCACTGTGGAAACTGAGCAAGGAGGGAGCAGGAACGGGGCACCCCAGCCTCCCCCTCCTTGCACTCTCCCAACCACCCTGTGGCTATTGTGAATAATGCTGCTCTGAACAGGAGTGTGCAAATATCTCCTTAAGGTTCTGCTTTCAATTCTTCTGGGCATATATCCAGAAGTGGAATTGCAGGATCACATGGTAATTCTATTACTCATTTTTTGTGGAACCACCATACTGTTTTGCAAAGCATCTGTGTCATTTTACATTCCTACCAGCAATTCACAAAGGTTCAATTTCTCCACACCCTCACCGACAATTATTATTGTATTTTTTTTTTTTTTAAATATATAACACCAATTCTGATGGGTGTGCAGTGATACCTCCAGTCGTTTTGATTTGCATTTCCCTAGTGACTGGGGATGTTGAGTGTCCTTTCGTGTGCTTGCTGGCCATTCGTGTATCTCCTTAGCTTCTACAACTTCTTACACATGTTACTGTCATGTGCCACTGCTCGCTGTCCTGTGCAGAGTCGTCCTGTGTGTGTGGAAGATGGTCCCCACCACTGTTTTAAAGTGTTGAATATCTCACGTAATTTATTGAATATTGTGCTGAAAGTGAAAAACAGAGCGATCGCATGGGTACTCAAAGTACGGTTTCTACAGTCAGAAGTCATACTTCGTGTACTCACACTTCAGCACACACCCACGCTCCCTGCTGTAGGAGCAAAGAGAGGTGAGGAGGGAGTCCATCAAAGCAGCTCCGTCCTCAGAGAGGGACCCAGAAGGAGCACACACCCTGCCCCTGCTCTCTGCTGAAAAATGCAATCTCTGGCTGGTGGCTATGTGTCCAGCAAAAATTCCAGAGTTCTGTAACTAAATTTCTATTTTTTATATATCATGTAGTGTGTACAGACAGTCCCCAACTTACAATGGTGTGAAGGAGACATGCATTTGGTAGAAACCATACTTCAAGTACCCATGTGACTGTTCTTTTTTCACTTTCAGCACAGTATTCAACCAATTACATGAGATATTCAAAACTTTACCATAAAACAGGCTATGTATTGGATGATTTTGCCCAACCGTAGGCTACTGTAAGTGTTCTGAACTCATTTAAGGTAGGCTAGGCTATGAAGTTCAGTAGGTTAAGTGCATTTTTGACTTACAATATTTTCAACTCATTGGGATGTAACGCCATTTTAAGTCAAGGAGCATCCGTACAAGATATTAATTAGTACAGCAATACATAAATAACTTATAAACACATTAACATATGTATTTAAGGGTGCAAGCTAACAGGAACAGATGATCAAAAAAGATTTGGCGACACCAGCCCAGGATGAGGCTGAGCTACTCAGCATGTCACTCAGGCTTTGGCCCAACTGACATCTCCTACTTCACCCCTGCCACACTCAGAATGCCTCTGGGTACCTCACACCTCTGTACCAATGGCTCCTGCACCTGGAATGCCTCTGCCTCTTCTCCATGTGACAAACTCATCTTCCAAGATTTAACCCAAATGTCACATCTTCTGTGCAAGCATTTTCTAATTATCCTTCTTCTGCGTCTCCACAGCACTCAGTATGAAGTTCTATGATGAAATCTACCACAGTCCATTGAAATGATGTCTTCATGTCTGTAGTAGGCAGAATAACAGCCCCCCTCCCCAAAATGGCCACATTCAAATCCCTGGAACTTGTGAATATGTGACCTTATGTGGCGAAGGAACTTTGCAGGCATGGTTAAGTCAAGGATCTTGAGATGGGGAGATTATCCTGGTGTCTTAGTTAGTTTGGGCTGCTATAACAAAATGCCATAGATGGGGTAGCTTATAAACCACAGACATTTATTTTTCACATTTCTAGAAGTTGGAAGTCCAAGATCGAGGCACTGGTATATTCCATGTCTGATGGAATATCCCATTTCTGGTTCACAGATGGCGCCTTCTCACTGTGTCCTCACACAGTGGAAGGGGTGAGGGGGCTCGCTTGGGCCTCTTTTATGATGGCACCAATCCCACTGATGAGGGCTCTGCCTTTATGACTTACCCACTTCCCAAAGGCCCCATCTAATTCCATCACCTTGGGGTGAGGATTTCAACATATAAATCTGGGGGGACAGGTGCACATTCAGACCACAGCACCTGGATTATTCAGGTGGACCCAGTATAACCACAAGGGTCTTCAGAAGTGAGAGGGAGGCAGGAGAATCAGTCCAGAGAAGGAGATGTGAGGACAGAGGTCAGAGCGATACAAGGAAGGGGCCATGAGTCAAGGAATGTGGGTGGCCTCCAGAGCTGGGAAGGGCCAGGGCATAGATTCCCCTGGAGCCACAAGAAGGAATGCGGCCCTGCGAACACCATGAGTTTAGTGCAGTGGAGCCCATTTCAGACTTGTGACCTCCAGAACTCAGAGGTAATAAGTCTGTATCGTTTTGAGCCACTGTGTTTGTGGTCATTTGTACAGCAGCCACAGGAGACTCATACATGTCCTTCTCCCGTTAGTTTGTGAGCTCCTACAGGACATATGTCGACACTTGAGTCACTTCTGTGTTCCTAACACAGAGCCTGGTGTACAGCAGATGCTCGGTGAAGGTTTGTTGGATGAAAGCAATGGAGGGAAAGAGGGTAGGGAATGAGGAGTGTATTAGTCTGTGTTCTGTCACTGACAACAGAATACCTGAAACTGGGGAATTTATAAAGAAATGAAATTTATTTCTTACAGTTTGGGAGGCTGGAAAGTTCAAGGTCCAGGGGGTGCATCTGATGATGGACTTCTTCTTGGTGGCGACTCTCCACAGGGCCCTGAGGCCATGCAGAGCATCGCATGGTAGAATGGAGAAAGCGAGAGGATGTCCACATGCTTCTTCCTCTCCTTTCCCCGGTCCACTCCCTGACAAACCATTAAACTATCAACCCATTAATCTACGAGTGGATTAATCCATTAATCCATGAGGACTCTGTTCTCATGATCCAATCACCACCCAAAGGCACCCCCTTTCAAATGCCATGGTCTGATTTCCCACCCTCCTAACACTGGTGCAACGGACGTCAAGCTTCAGTGAGTCACAGCGAGGAGAGAGGGCTGCAGCTTTCAACTCAGACAGACCTGGATTCTAGTCCTGCTCTGCCACTCATTGTGTGTAGTAGCTTTGAGCAAATTATCTAATTCAAAACTCTATTTCCTCACTTACTAGATACAGACAATGCTCATCTTTCAAGTGTTAGTGAAGACTAAATAATACAAATAACACTGGGCCTTAAAGTTTTGGACAATGGCCAAGGAAAGCAGGGCTGTGAGGCACGTAGCAGGCTCTCAGGGCTCTCAGGCCCTGTTCACTCTCTGACTCTCCATCCTGCCTCCTCTTCACTCCACCTTCTGCCAACAGAAACTTATTCTCTCTGTTCTGGAGGCCAGAAATACAAAATCCAGGTGTCATCAGGGCCATGCTCCCTCTGACGGCCCAGGGGAGGATCCTTCCTTGCTCCTTCCAGCTTCTCGTGGCTCCAGGCGAACCTTGGTATTGCTGGCATGTAGGTTCACCACTCCAATCTCTGCCTCCGTCCTCACAGGCCTTCTCTCTGTGTCTCTTTTCTTCTTATAAGGACACCCGTCCTAATGGATTAGGACCCATCCTCCTCCAGCATGAGCTCATCTTTACTAATTAAACTGTGAAGATGCTGTTTCCAAATGAGGTCACATTCTGAGGTACCAGAAAGGACATGAATTTAGGGTGCACACTATCTGACCTGGTACACCCCCCTTTGCCACTGCCATCTACCATTCTCCAGGCCACCATCTTCCTTCCCTGGGGACACAGACACCTGGCTCACAGTCCACCTCCCCAGCCCAGACCTGCCACCACCCTAAACAACTTTGTTCTACACTAGTATGACTTATCTAAAACCCAGCTTCTTGGTTCCCTGACCTCCTTGGCCCTGGTAACTCATTTCATATCACTTGAGCCACCCAATCCTAGGTTCATCCCATGGACTCTGTCATCACCTGCAGCTGCTCTCCTTCTGAAATCACACATTCACGGAGCCTCCTGTCTGGTCATCTCTCTCCTCCTCCAGATTGCCTGTCCAGTAATAAATTTATAAGTGCCTGGTATATCAGTGGATAAGACAAAGACCCATGCCCTCATGGAGCCAACATCCAGGGTTAACACAGCAATTCTCTCCTGCCAGGGGACCCTCTTCTGATTGGCATCTTCCTTCTTCTACCTCCTTCCCACCTTGCTTGGATTCCATAACCCCATCAACCACTTGCCATGATCCTACACTCCAGTCCCCCATTGTCCTTCCTTGGTACCATCACCAGTTGTGGATGCCCCAAATGGTCTGCCTTTCCTACCCAGCCTGGAGAGTAGTGCAATGAACAGTCGTGCCACCCTGTACATCTTCTCCAGCTCCGGTTATCTGTCACCTCCTTTCAAGGCTAAACCTGACAATAGTTGTCTACAAATGCGGCATCATTTCCTTATCTCCTAGTCAAACAGCAGCCTGACCTCTCCCCTGTAACTCAGACAGCTCTGGCTGAGGCCCCTACTGACCCCACCTGAGTCCTAGGGACATGATTTGCTCTGTCTCACATGCCATGACAACCCTTCTCCTTCCTGAATCAGACATCCCTGGATTTCTTGCCCGCATACCTTCTTCCTATCCATTTCAGGGCCCTTTGCAGCCTCTTTTCCCTTTCTCCACCACCAGCACCACCCGAGGCACATTGATTTCCCATCCTGCTCTGCCTTGGCCCGTCCTCTGCTCCAGTAGCTTCAGTCACCACCTGCAGTGGTCTTTGTGACTGACTCGCCAACAGCCTGCTGCTCTCTCTGCTCATCATGACTCTGCTGTGCGCTCTCCACTAACTGACAGAGGAGTGGACAAGCTGAGCCAGCTGCATCTGCAGAAGCAGCTCTGGAGGCTTCCCACCAAACCCCTGAGGATGTGCTCACTGCTGGCTGTGGGACCGGGCTCCCAGCAGCAGCTGAGTACTAGAGTTGGAGGGGCAGAGGAGTTCATGAACATGGGGTAAACTTGGACCAGTTAGGGACAGAAGACAGAGAACTACCAGACACATTTTTTTCTTTCTTTCCCCCGAAGGGCTGTTCTGGCAGGAATGGTGAGTCTCCATGGCCTGTATGTGAGTCGGCAGCTGGCTGTGTCACCTTGCACAGCGGCATCGGCTCAGTAAGGCACCGCCTCATGACTGCTTCTCTCCTTTGCTGCCTCACTCGCCCCTTCCCCTCACTCTTGGCAGGATCACACCCACCAAGTCTTGACAGGTTAGCTAAGACATTCCCAGTGTACAGGAACACGTTTCCCTAAACACTTAACTCTGAGTGGCCAACCGGGGCTGAGGCGAATGAGCCCCATTATCTTCAACATGGAGCCCACATTTAGTACAGAAAGGAAATCAATAACAGCTTCACTTGGGGATAACTGAAGTTCAAGTGCTCAAAATATTTGAATATCACTTCTGATATCAAGGCTGCAGCCTCTGAGAGAGTAAATCCAAACTCTTCCATGGTCATGACCCTAGATTGCCCTCATTCACAGGACCAGACTCCACAGGCATTTGGGGAAACTACACACTGGGGACACAGTGACAAACCCCACCTAATATTAAGAGGCAGTGCTGACAACCCTCAGCAGGGACCCCACAGGACACAGCCCACAGGTGTCCCTCCCACACACCCACAGGACATCTTGGTCTGTGTATATAGAGCAGCCACAGAGCCACAGGGCCACCTCTATGGCTCTAGGAGGTCTCATGGTTCCTAATGTCCCAGTACAGATGAGAGGAGGGAACAGAGAGGCAGAGAGGCTGGGCTGAGTTAACACTGCCCTGGATGTCTACCCAGGAAAAGGTAACACAGTGAATAGTCCTTAATATATCAATTTTAGCTAAAGGAATCGATAGCCCCTTTCCACACGAGAGACAAGCAACACAGAAATCCATAAAATAGTTTTAAGAATTAGTCCATTTTCTGCCACTAATAACAAAAGACCAGAAACTGGGTAATTTATAAGGAAATGAAATGTATTTCTTATAGTTTTGGAGACTGGACAGTCTAAAGTCAATGGGGCGCATCTTCTTGCTGATGGGGACTCTGCAGAGTCCCGAGGTGGCACAGGGAATCACATGGTGAGAGGGCTGAGCGTGCTAGCATGCTCACTTGCTCTCCTTATAAAGCCACCAGTCTACTCGCATGATAACCCATTCCTCCATTAACCCATTAATCCATGAATAGATTAACCCATTCATGAGGGCAGAGCCCTCACCATCCAATTAGCTCTTAAAGGCCCCACCTTCTCCACACAGCCACATTGGGAAGCAAGCTTCCAAATGAGCTTTGGAGGGGACACGCATTCAAACTATAGCAAGGGTTATTACAATTGAAAGAAATATTGAGTAGTCTGCATGGCCGGGCAGAATGGCAATAGAAAAAAGATAAAGAAATCCAAATACATCTCCGACCCCAGAAGACAGCTATGCTGATGCAAGGAGTTTATGTATAAAGCAGTTTGGTAGGTCTGCTAAGAGCTTTCACTTCTGCTTATTGGGTCTTATATACCCAAATAAGCCAGTTATTGAAAGCTGATGTGCTAAAAAGAAACTTCCTGCATTTGCTGGTGTTTTGTAATTGGATCCATGCCTACATCTCAGGGTCAAGGCTGTAACATAAACCTATTTTGATGAGGCTAACAGCTTGATTTATATCAGCACTTCTCAATGTGCACGTACAGGACTTGAAGCTGGTAGCCAGTGGGGGAGACACAGCAGAGGCTTCTCATGGTTGACAACGGATCCACGGGATTATACAGCATCCCATTGTATAGATGTACCATTATCTATCTAACCTGTTACCTATCAGTTGATAGTTGGGCAGCTTTTCATTGTTTCACTATCACAAATATATCTCCCATGTTACTGCAACGACATGGTTGTCTATCATCTCCATGCTCTTATGCAATATTATTTTATATTATTTATAACGGCCAAGACCCAAATTACAATATTCCTTGAAGTCAAAACTGCTTTGAATCCTCGGAAACAAAGCAATGGTTACCAAGGCTTAGAGAGGATACACACAGTGTGAAGCCTCGTCCTGCCGCCCCCAGGACACAGGGAGAGGTGAAGAAGCCCCTCCACCCACAAAGTCACACGAATTGGGCCCCCGCAATGAACCGAGAGACAGGGACACCTCAGGAAAATGCCTTTTTAAACCTTCTGGCACATAGTCACCAACCCTAACGCCAAGGACGCCACCTAACGCTCTTCATGTGGCCTCAGACCAAGCTGTGGGGTGTCCTGGCCACGCTGCTACTGGGGGCGCAGGTCCCCTCGAGCCCACCCTCGCGTCCCCGCGGAAGAACATCTAAAACCACATGGATCCTGCTCAGCAAGACGGGGTCTCGGCGCGCACGGCGTGTCACCGGGACACGGCCATCGGCCTCCTCAGACTCGTGCCCCATCTTTCCTTCCTCCTGACTGGCGTTGGCGGCGTTGCCTTCCCCGAAAGGAAAGACCCCTGGGAGCGAGAGGACACCACCGAGGGAAGAGACGCTGGTCGTCCGCAGTTCCGTAAGGACCTGAGCTCACGGGAGCCCCGCGAGGCGCCCGGGGCGCGTGGGATCCGCAGCTGTCCCGGAGCCCCGGCCCGGGGACGCTCGGCCGGAGTCGTGGCCGAGCCTCTCGCCCTCAGCCCCGCCGCCCTCCCTCCGG